>NW_010537027.1:33652-52533 GCF_000687285.1 Phaethon lepturus | reverse complement strand
CTCTTTCAAGTAAGAAAAATAAAACAGCCTAAAAACATTGCAACTTATACTACACTATGTCAGCAGTTTAGCGCTTTGATCACTCACAGAAATGGCATGCTTTTAGCTTAACAAAGAAAAAAAGAGCGCACTGATGGCAAAGAAACTATTTAGGTAGTAATATACCTGATCTCTACTGTAATTGTGGAAGGCACTTGACTGCTCATTTTTCTAGGTCCCACAAAGAATGATGGGCTGGGGTAAGCCTCCTGGGGGGGCATTAATCTCATATAGGGATACTTATACTAGACCTGCTTGAAAAATCTACTTGCCCATCTTGTTTAGTGTAAGAGGTCACCAAGAAGTATCAGTCTAGGAAAAATAATGACAGTTGCCCTGGCAACAGAGTACCTATACAGGAAATGAACAACACACAATGACTCAAGTATGGTAAGGATGCAGTGCCGTTAAAGTCAGTGCTCTTCTGGGCTTCAGCATTGATACCTTCTCAAAATCTATAAAATGTTTTCCCTTCTTGTTACTTCCTAGTCCAAATTGAGTACTATTATGTTTTAACACAACTAATAAACTTTTGGTAGAATGTAACTGAGACATTTTACATCATGCAGAATATAATTTGACCCCTCATCACATGAATATGATGGGATTCCCACTGAAATCATGGACAATTGCTCTTCCATACAGGAGAAAGCAATCGCGTTGAGAAAAACAAACATGACAATCTTAAAAAGTATGAAATACACAGCTGCATGAAATAACAGTACTGAAATTATACTTTATCCCCTTCTGTTGAAAGAAAATAATTTTCCTCTTTGTATTTGTACCTGCCATTTTATAATGGCTGAATTAAGCAGCAGTTCTTCATTTGAAGCTAAATCAAACAAACATGGCTTTATAACTTTGTAAAGAACGTGTTTTGTGCTCTCTGCCCTGCACAGATTAGGTTAGAATGATATCATAGCAGTTACACTGACATAGTCAAAATACTGTTAAAAGAAATAGGACATATGTTCTTTCATATTCAAGTAGGCAGAGGGGATGTATTTTGATATTTCATGTTGGGAAAAAAAAAAGTAGTATCTACTGCTACACAACTTTGGAAGGGTTTTCTTACAAACTGAGTCCTTACTTGATTTTTAGCTTGCTTAACTCCAGCTTCGGTTACATGGGTGGGAAGAAGGAAAAACAGAGGACTTGGTAGGTGGCTTGTTTGGGTAATAAAACCCAACAAGTAAAGTTGAGCACTTAGGAGGTAGAATAGCAGAATGGTGTGCTCCCAAGCCTTTAAAATGGAATGCTAATAGAAAAGACAGAAGTACTAAACACTCAGCTTTATAAGCTTCATGGTGTAATGCAGGGTGTCAACAGACCTGCACCATGTCAATTGTTTGCCAAAAAAGAGGCATATGAAGCAATGCTGGGCAAAGAGCCAAAATACAGAATTGCAACCATGCAAGTTCTGTTTTTCTACACAGCAGCAAAAACAAAATTCAGCTTGTCATTTGTTATTGAACTATTAACTGCTGACCTTAAAATGCATTCTTGCTCATACAGGACTCATGATTTAGGCAGCTATTGATTCAGGCTTCTCACTTTTTCTCTTCACTTTATTGTGGAGAAGACAGTATCCCATGTCAAACACTGCTGAGTGAGCCCATGTACACCTAGGACTAATGGCTGAAGGATCACAGGACCTTGATGTTTTAGCAGTACTGAACCTATACTGCCAAACGCAAATTATTTTCCCACCTGCTATGTATTCACAGTCAGAAAACTTTATCAGGGTTGACTCTCTGAAACTAAGGTACATTAAGTCTCCTATTTTCTTACTCAGAATTAGACAGTCATAGAAGTTATTACTACTAATCCTTCACTGATAAGGGACAGAGGCATTGTTACATAATATATTCCTTTTTTCAGATCCAGCTGAAAATTCAAACTTTGCTGTCTTCAACAGAAGCCCGGAGAAATAGAAAAATTTCTTTCTAAGCATTTTAAGTATTACCAATAGGAAACCAACTTAATAGTTCTCCTACTAATCTCTTCAGATTAACTCTTTGGTGGCATGGTTACTAATCAAATACTGATTTGTTGGTGTTTTTTCTGAGGCAGAGTGACTGTATTTAAATAATGAGTATTGACTTAATTACTAATTTCTTTCATATCATGTATGCCAGAGAACCTCTTATTATTAACATCCGACAAACTTCTGCACAGGAATAAGATGGTAGAGGGAAACAGTAAAAAGTCTGTGAAATTACAAGCAACAAACAATGTAAAATTAATCACTGTTCCCCCTCTTCCTTCCAATAAAAGGACGCACCGGCATAAAATGAAAATAGAAGGAAGTAGTTCAAAACCAGCAAAAGAGGATATTTAAGCCATGCAACCCCTCGCCACAGGGCAGTGCAAACAGCAAGAATTTACAAAGACTCAAGACGCAACTGAACAATTTCATGAAAAAGATTACTGAATACACAGAAGGCACATCTGGCTTGATTGCAGCCCTTGAGCTGCAAACTGCCGGACACTGAGAGACCAGTTGTGAAGTATCATCTTGTACATTTTCTCCGTACCAGCTGCTGTTGTACACTGGTGGAAACACAACACTAGGCTGGACTTAGGTATAACCTTGTATGGCAGCTCTTATATTCTCATATTAATGCATTTACTGGGTATCCTTCAGTATAATAATTTTACATCAGGTTTGCTGCATCCAAATTAAAGTATTTTCTCTAAAGCATTGTTGCTAAATCTGCATCTTCAGAATTTGTCTTCTGTAGGCTATATTCTCCTACCTCCAGTAAGTCAATCATCCGCGTCATCTGGGAGTAGATGAGAACCCTGTGTCCTTGAGATTTCAGCCGTGTCAACAGAAGATCAAGAGCATGAAGTTTTCCACTGTCAGTGATCAGACTCTCTTTGTCTAAAAGGAAATGGAGGAAAAGCAGGTAACTAATAAACAACTACATGCAAGAAGTTAACTTCTAAGTTTTCCTAGCACTTCACTGCATTCTAATCCCTAAAGTAACAAGTTGTGATGGACGAAACTGCAACATCCCTCCTGGCTGACACTTAAAATCACACTGCTAACAATAACTTTTGTTTGCTGGGACAGGAGTATATGAATATAGCCACGTGGCAAAATCTAATCACAGACTGAGCTCCTCATGAGTATGGACTCAATCATTTTTCTGGACAGACATTTCCCTCATCTAAGGATTCATTCTGACCAGATCAATAACCACAACATGCCTTACCAGTTGAAGAAATTTTTCTCCACTTCACACATTAAAATGCTGTCCTTTGGACATTTGCTGCTACCTGCTGCTGAGCTTTAGACTCATCCTCTAAAGCTTAGATCCTTTAAATCTAGTTTCAAGATCAAACCCCTCACCAACATGGGAAGTGAAGAACAGTTCTCTAGGTCGCTGTAGAATAACAGCCCCTGCCTTAACTTTTCTTTTTCTTCCCTGCTCTCCCCTTTTTGGATTTTGTGTTTGGTTTTTTTAAGAAAGGTTTCCAGATGGCAATCTTTTAAGTCATGTCAGGTTTTATACTTCATGTGCTCTCTATTTCAGCACTGCTCATGAAGTATTTTTCAGGAAGGAGATCTTCCTGTTTGTACATTCTGTACATAAACTTCAGTAAACAATACATGACGGTTGAAAGAGGATGAAGAGAAATTTTCTTCCAAAAAAATTATCTGTTGGAAAGGCCACTGATGATTCTTTATTCTTTGGGATGTCTGAATGTAGGTTTACAGCCAAAACGGAAAGTTGACAACTGCAGATGGTACAGGCTAGTACAGAACTCAAATATTATTGACATGTCTAGCAGGTACCATTCTCTAACGTCTGAGCAGGTAACACTTCCGCACACTTCTCATTGCACAGAATGAATTAACTCATGGGCTGAAGAAAATCCAGCTTTCTGTAAGGCAGTTAACTGTCTTGCACAATACCCTGATTAAAAAAAAGGTATATACAAAAATTAATTCATTCATCTGAGCATCATGCACTCTAATATAGCTAAAAACAAGGTCATACTAGTGGAACAGAGGAGTACAGATCACACAACAGTGCTCCTAAAAAGTGCTGGACTTGATGCTGGAATTATGGGGATCTACTCTTTTGATGGTGATCTTGTTGCTTTGCCACGAGCAAGTGCCACATCATTGCTTGAATCGTTACCAACTACCTTAGGGAATCCTTCAACTAGAGAGCCAAGACAAGGAGACACTGTAAGGAAAACTCAAGATCACTGCTCAGGCTGGCATTTGTTCTAAGTGCAATATAATGACGCACTCATCTCTAGCACAGAATTTGGTCTCAGTTACGTACAAATAGTTAATAGTTTCATGTATTCTTCTAAGGAAGACCAAACTTTGACTTAGGCAATTAAGTAAAAATGGAAATGACATAGTTACTTGGTTTTAAAATACATCTGTGTAAGTCAAAAAACTCTGCACAGTAGGAATGTTTACTCTTTATACGAAATGTTATTCTTCCTTTTAAATCCATACAGCCATGACATTCTGCTTTTATTCTAATTGGTCAGCTTGCTATTTCAGAATGAACCAACTGAAGCAACATGAAAAGTCTAGATATACATGACAAGCTAATATGATTATTAACCAAAAGCCATCTGACTGGAAGGAAACTGAGAGAACAAACAGGGTCTGTTCAAAAGTCAGTCTCCATTGGCTCAGATTAACATATTAGCAAGTTTCCAAAAGCCAAATGCTACTGTTTTTCTCTCGCAGGCATGAATAGGTAGAATTAAGTTTTGGTAACTGGAAATGATGCGTGTCCTTTGCTGCTGGCTCCTTAGGTCTCCATTGTGTAAGTTACTATTTTTAAATAGCAATAAAATGCAAATTACACGTAAAGAACTTATTTACAGATGGTCTTACAGCCTGAAAGGTTAGCAGCTTGTTAACAGTTCGTAATTTGTCCAATATCTTACCATCAGAGCAGACTGCACTGGTGAGAAAGATTTTTTTTTTTTTAAGGAAAGCAAACCAGAACTAACAAAAGAAGATTTCTCGTCTGTGGAAGAGAAAACCATTTGACTTTAACATGGCATCCTTAAGTGTGCTATCTTGATACCACTGTTTTCCAAGATATTTTTGCATGCTTAAAGCCTGCCACCTAGTGCTTCAAAGGACAAATTCTGGAAAGCAGTAACAGAAAATGTATTTATTTGTTCACGCCATCTTCAGAAAACACAGTAACTATTCAAAAGAGAAAAAAAAGTGTCTTCCACCTCTTGTTTCTCTCACTTCTATTTCTCATTCCCTTTTACCTTGGGAGAAGAAAAAGGTGGTTTGCTTCTTTTTTAAATGCGATTTCCAAAATTTGCAATTCTGCATTTTCCAGTTTTAAAGATTGGTGAAAACATCCAATGACAATGTCTTTGGAATTTTTTTTTTTTTTTTAATAGCATCAAAGAAGGAACTTTTAACATTTTACGACAGTCAGGAAACAGAGGTCCTGGACTGCACGTCAAAGAATCCTCCCTAGGACGCAATTTTTGTGTTCTTCAGCATTGTATGAAATAAACAAGAAAAGAGAACCAGACCAAAAAGAAAATAACTGTAAAATCATATTGTATGTCTTTCAGTCGGGGTCAGGGGGGAAGTCCCTGCCTCCAGCCACACAGGGATATGGACATAAATTATCTACATGGGGATACAGTGGGATCCTATAGCCTGGGAAGAATAGTTACAAATGATTATGACTTAAAATAACCCCAGTCAGGAGCTCTGGCTGATGATTGTAGCTGGGCTCACCACTCTCTGGAGAATGAGAAAAAGTGCCTCTGGACATGCAAAAAGCAGAGGAAAGAGAGATAAAGTCTGGGTTCCAGTTGACACCCCTGGTTCCCCTCCCGACAGTCTGCACGGCACAATGGGGTCAGTGAGGAGCTAGTTGGCTCTCACAGTAAACAGCCAGTGAGGCCGGTGCTTTTTATCGATGCTAAAAGGACTCAGACACTTCCTGCCATTTAATCCAGGACCATTTTTCTTTCAAAGAACAGGAAAAGCCTCAAGAGATTCCCACAGTGATCACAGTTGAGCCTGCTGCCAGGGTACTGGGAACGCTGAGTCTGGGAGAGGATAGATCAGGGTTAGGAGAGAGGTATCCCCTTTTCTTCTTGTCACCTATTCACTGTAGACCTTCACACCTATCGTTCCATTCGACACTTGCTAGACTTCAGCCTTGGAGATGGCTCCTTCAGCACGAGTCTCTTTCTGTAATGCACTGCGCCTGCTCCTGCATGTATAAACAGAGCTGTCCTGTTGTGTTATGTGCCCTCTCCTCTTAGAGTAAGTTTAGGGTTGCTACTTTCTACCTAATTAAAACACAGCTGTATGTAAATACTTTTTTTTAATCCACTTGTAGCTCCAGCACCTCCTAAATTAAGATGGCTGTACATAACATACTCACTCCAACCACCCTCTCAACCAAATTCTTTGCTGTGCTTTGAAAACAATTTGCCTAACCTTGCACCTATTCACTCACTCCTGTAAGCTTCTTGTACCCCATTGTTATTCCTCTACAAATTTTTGCTGATGGCAAAGTCATCAGCTTAAAATAGAAGTCTTTTCAAGAGAATGCAGTTCTACATTGGATACTTAATTTTTCTATCCACGCCTTCTACCTTAATTTATCCCTTCACTATTTCCCTCCTTTCTGCTGCAGCTATGAATTTTCTGTTTCCAAATAACTGATAAACATTTCAATGAATTCCTGAAGAAACTATATAAAATCATCAACTGTCATTGAACATTAACCTAGTGCAAGCTCATGAAAAATGGTTTCTCCATTACATAGGCACAAATGTGCATGTGCTTCAAATGACTCCAAATACTTATGAAGTACCTTCTTAAATCAGACTGTAGCAAGCAAAAGGCCATTTTCCTTTTACTGTACTAACTTCCCCTGCCAAACATCCTTGACCCAAAAGGGTCTGGGAATAACTTAACATCTGGCAGTGTAAGCTGTTTTTCCTCTTGGCTATCTCTCAGATCTCCAGTACTTTCTACAGAACTCTGCTCACTGCTCAGTACCATCTTCGCGACAGCTAGAGTGTGTCTGGCCCATGAAAGTCACTGCAGTATTGGCAATCAAATTCTAGCAAATTTTGGATTACTTTAGTCTAATTCCAGGAAAAAATTCTAATTCTAGGAAAAGTGCATTTACTTTACTAGTACACTGGTACCTTTCCCCCCACTTTACCAGGAAATATGTGTAAGTCTTTTTTATTCCAACTGAAACTCAGTAAATCCCTCATGCCTTGTTTTCCAGGCCAATTTCCTCCGAACTTGGTCCCCAAACCCATCCTTCTCATGGTAGACTGCCAGATGTCTTCCAACACACTAGGAGGCAAGGTATGACTGTTACTTTTCCTGCAACCTTCCTATCTCCAACCTCAAAGTAGTATTTGGCTGTGAAAGCAGACTGTGCTTTAGTAAGCAAATCCATCTTTTTACAGTCATTTGGAGGGCTGACATGCTAAGAGAGGTTTGTAAGCCTTAGAAAAGTTTGTATTAGACTTGTTCAGTGTCCATTGGCAGCTTTACTCCAGACAGAGGATGTGAAACCACACTGTATTTTAAGATACCAGGGTTAACTTTCACTCAAGAGGAAAAACAAACACACAACCACACCCTCAAAAAGCCCATAACCAAGTGTAATTACCACTGAAGACCAGATGTCCTTATTTATCTCATCTCTGTTCCATGACAACCTCCAAACTTACCTGGTATCCTGATAAAAGACCAGCCGTTCTGAGGCCTGATCCCTAACAGCCCTCCTGGATACTCTGGGAAGAACTGGGAGCATTGCTTCAGCCAGTCAGCTGCTAGCTCAGGGGCCCCATTGAGTACACACTGCTTTGCTTCAAGACTTCCTCCTTCCTTCAGTGCCCTGCGCTCGTACTCTGCACTTCGGTCATTGCAGTAACACTCCAGCGGCACAGCTGTTACCTACAAGTAAAATAATAACCAATATTCTTGTTCAGATTTCCTCTCATCTCCAAATCCCCAGTTCAGGTACCTTCCCACAGGATCAAATTTCAAAGTCAAATCATGACTGACATGTACAAATAGAAAATAATCTTAGTCTGGGCTTAAAATAAGCAAAGGTACATCATCTCCCCGCACCACAAAAAAAGTCCTATGAATGACTAAGCACAGACTACTTGCCTTTCGATAAACAATGCCTTGTGCCAATTGCTACACAACTGACAGCAAAGCTGAGAGTAAAAGAATAATATCCTTGCTGTACCTCTCATTTTGCCTAGGTTTTTATTTTTTATTTTTTATTTCTGCCCTTCACAATCAAGTATTTGTTCAGCAGAGATGAGAGTTACATATCGTCCTTAAAAGAAATTCATGTGATAATTTAAAATTATAATAATATAAAAATTAGAAAGGAAAAAAATGGACAGGAAAACAGGCCCATTTTGGAACAGTATGTTTCTCGGGCTTGACAGCTGATTTGAACAGCAGTGGGCCCCAGAAACAGTGCAAGTGAGCACAGGGTGATCTTTTTCTTCTGGCCATTCTATGAATCCCTTGCCCTGTTACCTGCTTCAGCACATAAAACCCAGCTGGCCAGACCAGTGTTGCAAACACAGGAACTCTGATTTCATGCCATGTGAGCTATGGCTCCACCACTTTTAACTCCCCGTGCTCTGCCCCATCCACCCAAATCTGGACAGAGTGTGGTAGGTACATGTTAGCCAAGCGGCTGTATGCTGATGGTTGTAAGGTCTGAAGGTGCTGTAAGAGTTCATGCTGGCAGACAAGGCTATCCTATATAGCTTTCTCTTCTCTCTCCCTTATCAGGGTAAAGGACAACTTCAAGGCACTGAAGTAAGAAAACCCAAAAGCGTAACTGAGTCATGGTACATACCAGGACAGCCTACTCTGTTGGGTTTTTCTCCAGATACTTCACTAAGAGTTAAACTGCATGATCCAAAGCAAATACAACAAATACAACACTCTCACTCAAATATAATACACAGCAATGCACTATCTAGCACAAGCAACTTTCCAATAAAAATGCAGACTGACAACTTCTTCCTCCTATCTTTTATGAATGTAAGTCTGTTTTGGGCCAATGTTCTGGGGTAAGCATTTACAAAAGCTTATTTATAACCTAATTTACAAAAGAAAGCTAGTAAAAGCTTTCACATGCTATCAGGAGACTTAATAACATATTGTAAATTCACTTAAAAATTAAACTAAATATTAATATTAGACAATTAACCTTACAGCATGGGCTTAAAACAGAGAAAAGTTAAAAATTTGCAATGCTTTGTTAGTTTCTTCACCAATATAGGAAGCAAAGAAATCACTACTTTAGCAGTCATTGTTGCTTTTATTTCAGCCATAAATCATCCTTGTTGATTCACTCACATTGTCATGAGTCCTAACAGTGTGCAAAATGAACACATTACCTAGGGGACTATGAAAAGCAACATAACAAATTAAAAGGAATGCAGAGGAAATAAAATCTGTGAAAGTTTTCACATTTTAAAAGAGGAGAGAGCACTGTATAGGAAGAAACAGTATGGGAGTCTGTAAGGTTTGATGGTGAACAGTAAGTAGCTGAGTTTTTGGAGAATCGAGAAAGGGTAGAAATTGAGTCGATAATGGGACAATTGAAACATTAAATGCAGTGAAAGAACTAGCTTTGCACGGCAGCCAAAAAGCTTTTATGTATTTGAAGGAGGATGAATTTTTTGTTCCAGCTTACTCTGGTGTGACATAATGAACTGCTACATATTGAAAATAACATATAACATTGTATCATGCAAATGAAAATATATTAATAGCTTAACTAAATGCTAAGCAATAAAATCATTTAAATATCCATAGTTTTAAATATTGTACTTTAGAACTGTAAGATGAAGAGAGCTACCCATACCTCAGGACAGACTGCTTGACATCCTAGATGCTGTCTGCTCCTCTCTGAACATTTACCAGCTAACTCAAAGTAAAAGGTATCAAGCAAGATCTTCCCAGTGGAAGCCTGTGGTCCACTCCTCTTTTACAGGAGCTCTTCTCATAGGAAGATGTTAATCTCACAAACAACTTATTTTTGCAAGGGCAAAATTAATTACAAGGGGTAATGGTTTTAAACTAAAAGGAGGGTAGATTTAGACTAGATATAAGAAAGAAATTTTTCACAATGAGGGTGGTGAAACACTGGCACAAGTTGCCCAGAGAAGTGGTAGACGCCCCATCCCTGGAAACGTTCCAGGTCATATTGGACGGGGCTCTGAGCAGCCTGATCTAGTTGAAGATGTTCCTGTTCGTTGCAGGGGGGTTGGACTAGACGACCTTTAAAGGTCCCTTCTAACCCAAAGTATTCTATGATTCTATGAAATGTCCAAAGAGATTCCTAAGCACCGTTATAGTGCATATCAAAATGAAATTGAAAGCAGCACACAAATCTTAACAATAATGGTAAAGCTATTGTTTTGCAAAGTAAGAGCTATTTTTAAACCAGATTGGCTTACAGATCTATGCACACAGTCACATGAAACCCTACAAATTGAGAGGGACTGTGTTAAGTAAGATTTTGTACACATTCCCACTACTTACTAGGCACTGTTGGAGCTGATGCTACCTTGTACTGCCATCTGCAGCCGACGCATAGGACTGTCTTTTGTGAGAGAAGGCAAAACCCTCTCACAACTCAAGTCTTGCCTGAATACTGATGTACACCACAACGATGGTACAGACTGAGGTTTTTTCTTTTAAAGGACACTATTAACCATCACATTTCAGTTCATATTTCTACGCAGGATAGCGTGGAACAAACACTCTTTTTTTTTTTTTTTTTCCCGGCCAATCGAGCCCCCCCAGCCACTACACACAAAACAGAGCAGACCAATTTCTGACACAGAAACCTGGCTTATATACCGAAATCAACACGGAGATTTGTACACTAGGATTTTTAAAGGAAAAATAAAGCCACATCATAAAATTCTACAAACTATCTTTCAGTAATACCTCACTTAAAGGAAGAGCTAGTAGGAGACAATCTTGAGACAAACTTTGTGTGTGCCTCAGTATGATTTCTACATGAACAAGAACAAAACTCCCATGTAGGAAGTACGCCTGTGTAACACTGACTAACATCTGAGGACATAAGGCTACCTTTACTGTCAGCTCCACACTTTTTTAAATACATACATACACTTCTAGGGTAGAGTTCTGCGTCTTCTACATGGCCTTACAAGAAAAACCGACACATTTCTGAAACAGATAAAAAAAATATCTTCCATTCAAGCTTGTTCATGGTCTTCCTCTCTCCTTAGGAAGAGGAAGGAGAGTTTTTTAAGTTTTTTAAGTTTTTTTTTTTTCCCCAGGTTTGTTTTTTGTGGTTTTACTTGTAACAGAAGGTAGGGTAGTCCTTAGTACTAAACACTCCTATGTCAACACATCGTCAAACTGACTGAATGTAACAGTTATGGTTCAGAAATAGAGCAAAAAAAATATAGTGATAGGTGTGTAGGAATGCATTGCCACCTTAAATCCAATAACTCAGTTTAGTTAGGGTAACTGTGAAATGCTTCCTGCATTTATCTCCAGGCAAAGTTAACCTTTCAGAATTGTGAGATGCCCAAAACCACTTCTCACCACTGCAATCTACTGAACTGCTAAACTAAAATAACAATATTACTCTTAAACCAAATTAATCAGCTTCTTTAATGAATACAAGATCCATCCTCCAAGTTACTTTTTTTGTGACTGAGGCCTGTCTGTACTCCGCAAAATTGCCTGCATAGAAAGAAAACTACAACACTAAAGCCCCCCGCCACCACTACCCCCGCCCAGCTGCTACATAAACATACGCTCCTATTTCTATCATTTGCTCCATTAACTTCCCAAAATTCATCGCAGATCAAACAACAACAGAAGGCTATCGTTTCCTGAGAACATATGTGCTCTTTCTGCCGTTTCAGGTCTTCTACACTCCTGCCAAAAGTCTCTAACAAGCGTAAAATTAAGTCTTTGTATTCCCAGAAACAAAAAGCCTTGCCCCCCTCTTAATCATTTTTATACACCAGCCAAGCCAAAACAAGCAATTTATATTCACTAGAATGTATGTCAGATATGATCTCTCCCCATCTTTCCCTTCCCCTTCCTACATAGCCTTCCGAGCTCCTCTCCTCCCTTCCTAACCTATAGGAAGTATTCAACATATTCATCTGCAATGCAAATTTAAGTACAAACAGCAACAAATCAAAGGAATCTGAAGAAGTGGTTTTCACAATTTACTCTGAGAAAAACTGCTTGTTCTTGAACCAGGTAATATGTCGTGACTGGAAGGTGATACGTGACTCTCAGAATTCAGTTGGATTCCTGGCCCCTAGAGCTGTAGGCACAGATGAATTCGACTTGAGGAGCAGCATGTAGGTCATAAGCAGAGTCTTACCTGCCATCCTCCCTTCTCCAGATGGCCAATATATAATTGCACATGCAGCCCCGTTTGATCAAGCCTACAGCAGTAACATCAACAGTAACTAAAGAATATAGCATCTCGATAGCCTGCTAATATAAGTACATGCTGTCTAGCTTTGTCAAGATCCAACAAGATGGAATGAAAACAATAGCCACAGACTCATGAATGTCCCTTGTGTCAGCCCAGGAAACCTCAGCTAAAGTAATCTTAAAATTCTGTTAATAGTTGATGGACAATCCTAAACAGTACCACTTAATATCCAAAAGGTTTAGAAAATGCCAACTCCAGTAACCCTTATATATTGAAATTTGGTATTTCCTTTTTGGAGCATAAGCTGATGCAATGAGAGAAAATGAACGTGCTTTTCAAAAAAGCATTGCTCCTCAGCCCCTTTTTGTCATCAGAGTTGACCAAACAATCAACCCATTCTGTTCGTATCATACCTACATCTCCCCCTTAGATTACTGGGGAATAACCTCCTTGACAATCTCTTCTACAATTTTACTGCTTTTGCTATTAGGAGTGAAAGTGAAATCTATGTATCTCAGAATAAATCCTGTTGGGTGCATCTTACAACTTTCCTTTTCCCTTCAGTACACATTACAGTCACTTCCCCTATGAAAAAAAATGCTATTGAATACAGTAGCAAAAGGATATCCTTGCAACAGTTTTACCCAACCAAAAGAAACTAATAGATCATCCTGTTCCTAAGACACAATTCTAACAAGATTTAAAACACAATAGAAAATACATAATTTACAACTTAACTTGGACTTACCCGTGGACTGGCTATGCACAGGAAGGACGGCAGCTCAGTCACCTGGCAGCACCGAATACATGAGGTAGCTGATCTCCTTCGATGTATGACATGATCTGAATAGCCAGTAACTGCTTTACAGTGGCTACTGAACACAAGGTTCTGAAAACAAAATTAAAATTAAGAAGTTACTATGTCTATAAAGCAAAACCCCTCTTAAGTCTTGTAACCACACATGAGAAAGACAAAGGACATTCACCAAATATTCCTCTTCGAAAAATGAAACTCTACACATCTTCAGCAGTGACAACGTGCAGGATATTTGTGCAATTATCAGAACATTCAAATCCTGAAATGGTTGAAATCAGAACAGCTTGTATCAATACTTGCCTTTATGCTCAGTTGGAGCCAGAAACAAGTTTTTAATTCTTTGAACCTTTTGACCTTAGCTTTTAAAATGAAGGAAGTCTGGGAATATTCTAGTAGGTCTGACCCTCAAGCTGTTTTCTAGCTACTCCTTTATCTATTCTGAAGCACAGGTAAAATTACATTTGGCAGAGAAAAAGAATTAAGACTCTAAAGGAGATTGGACTGGTATCTTTGGACTTTAATCTTTTCCAACATTTTCTTTCTTTCCTGTGCAAAATGGCTCTGAATTTTATCCTGAAGACTTTCAAGGTGCCAGCATGGTTACTCACACACATGAACACACCCATGTGTAAAACCTGGAATTAGCCACAAGTGTATCAATGTCCTTTTGATACAGAAAAATATATTGACTCAAAAATGGTGGCACTGAGATGACACTGCGGTTTAAAGAAAGGAGAGCTCTTTGAAGTTGCTCAACTCTACACAGAAAAATAACAAAACTAGATTTTTTTTTTGCATGCATCAGTTATTGTATTTCCTTTTTTATTGTAAATATCTGCATCAAACAATGAAGCAAACTGCTTATAAACTAAGCCATTTTTGCTACTTAGTTTTTATTGACTCTTCTATATTCATAGCAACCAACTGTTATTGTTATGTATAATTGTTTCCTATAGAATGCAGAGCATTATTCTGCATACTATAGGAAATGTTTCTAAAATTGTTGCTTGTTAAGACGTATACCTCTCACTGCCACAGGATCACAGGATGTACCCTCCTGACAATTCTAGCAGTTCATGTTAAGTAAAATGTAAGCAGTATCTAAAGCTTTGGCATTGTTCTGCCCCAGTTCCTAATGCACCAAAATTAATTGCATGCTACCTTTATTTTACAGAGCCTCCTAATTTTCTAAAATTCCAGTGCTTGAAGTTCCAAACATCAGGGTACATGATAGGAGCAGACACTTTGTATATCATGTCGTACACTGGATATTTCTGTGTATGTCACAAAATGCTAGAAAACATCCATAGAAGTAGTCTATTATGGACCATGCATTCTGGGTCCTGCCTATTTCCAGATGCACTGGGCAAGATGCAGACTGCTAGCACATACAATTTGGAACTTGCTGACAAGGGAGAAAAATAGCCTTACTGTACATATGTGCTAGCACCACCTAAGACATACAATCAGTCAATCCTGGCATGTAAATGGGTCTTTCAGCTGCTACCAGTGTGACTTGTGGTCTGGAGCTGGCAAAAATAAAGTTCATACTCTCGGACTGAACATCTGCTCTTCTATATAAAAGGTGAGAGCAGAAAGAGCTGACAATAGCCTTTCACTGACACTCAGCAGGGCTAAAAAGCACAGGTCAAAGCTTGGGCCACACTGGATAATGTGAAGTGATCCCCAAAACAGGCTCTTACTCAGCTGGCAATTCTTTATCAGTAACGCTGGCTTAAGCAACAACCGCTTCACATGTCCACTCCTGTCCCCACAGAGGCCCTTCTTGTTGGCCTAGCTGTCTGTACTCATTAAGATGCTATTCAAGATGAAAACAAACCCTTGCCCCTCCAGTCCAAGTTAGTTTTGTGATCTGTTTCACCACCTGGTAAAACAGGCCATGTGCTGAAACAGCAGAGTGGGAAATGCAAGGCTGGGAGTACATGGCTGCGGGCAACAGATGTGAACACTGGCTTACTCATCCGAGGACCAGGAACGGTGGCAACAAAGCACCACCACTGCTGCTGAAAAGGAGTCCCTTCCCATGGCGTATTTGAGCCACTTCTTGCGGCTAGAACTTCTAGTTCTATCAACTGTCACACCCCTCCAGAAACCTATTTGGCTACACATCTAACCAAAGAACAAATGCAACAGCCATGAAAATAGAAAGTTTTCTGCAGTTGGCTCATACAGGGATGTGACAGTGCAAACCCACATCAGCAGAGGCAGGATTCAGCAGCTGAGAGTAAAGAAAGAACAGCAGGAGTCAGAGGAGAAGAAGACTTCCCTCTCAGCAACAGCAGGCTACTAGACGGATTCAGAACAACTGCTTTAGCTCAAAGCCCCTCTCTTCCTCACCCCTGGCAGTACAGCTGATTTTATGAAGAGGAATCAG
This sequence comes from Phaethon lepturus, assembly GCF_000687285.1. Lineage (NCBI taxonomy): Eukaryota > Metazoa > Chordata > Aves > Phaethontiformes > Phaethontidae > Phaethon > Phaethon lepturus. The sequence continues at coordinate 36,803 of NW_010537027.1, read as the reverse complement.
CATTGCAGGCAGTCACAAGAGCTTTCCAGTAAGTCTTACGACAGCAAGCACTGGCATACTGATTGTGGCCTTGTTCAGAAAGGTCTGGTGACTTTATTTCCTGGAAAGTGAGAATACAAGTAATGCATAGAGAGGAAGCTAACAAACTGTAATTCCAAACCTATGCAAGTTTGTTATTTAATTCTCTTTCGGAAGATAGTATCAAAGAGCCAACAAAGATGGCTTTAGTCCAATTAGAAGTACCCAAGAAGAAACATAAAGGAAAACTTCCAAGAAGGTATCCAAAATAAGGAAAAATATTACTTTTTGGACACACAGTATTAGGTCTTGTACACCGGTTTTCAGCTCCATGCTTCCTGTGTACAAATGGTCACATAAGAAACATCCCTCTCTGAATTCCCTGACATACACAGCCATTAAAGTATTCATGAACAGAGCAGACACCAGATATAACAGGGACAGCGGAAACCAGCTTCCCATCAGTCACATACATGTAAAAGACCAGGTAAGGTTACAGAATTGAACACAGGCACAGCTCTGAAATGGATCACATACCTTAGTATGACAAGGCCAAGAACCGAAGAGGAGGACCGTTAAAAAGTAAGAATGTACACATCTACTGCAATGATGAAATCCAAAGTGTTGAAAGCAGCTTGCTTATATTGCAGAGCTGCACATAAAGATGGGTGATTGCTACCAGCATCTTAAGCTCATTAACACTCCTAATTTTTTATAGAAAAAAAATTAGGAAAGCAAAGGAGAGAAGGGTTCATCTCAACAGATCAGATTTTATATTAATTTAAATCAATGCACACAAATTAATACACATGTTGTGGAGGTGCTGAGTAAGGGGAATGAAGAGACCTCACACTGCAAGGGATTTCTGCGCTTACATGAAGAAACTCATACTATCTTTAGACAGATGTTACCTCAATTTCAGAAAGATCCATCAAATAAATGTGTTTTTTGTCTACTGACGTATTTTCATATTTTGTCTCATATCGGAAATGCTGATCTGAGCAGTTAAGAAAAGCCTTTCCAGATTTATACCATTTCCTTTTTCCTCTGTTTCTCCCCATTCTCACTCCCTACTTGTTACTATCTTATGAAGCCCTAGAGGAAGCCTCGGGGAATTTTACATTGAAAGTTTCTCAAATTTGGGCTAAAAAAAAAAAGTGAGTTCATTCTCACCATGATGATGTGTGCAGCTAAAAGACAGACATGTAAAGGTCAGTTTGTTTTTCAGTCCTCCCTTCAGTTTTGTGCCCCCCCCCCCTTTTTTTTTTAAAGATGCTATATATGCAAGCTGTGAAAACAAAATTCTGCAAACATAGCTTACTTTAAAGAGACTTCAGGTAGCAATTTGCCTAACATTCTGGTTAGAAAACAGTTCTAAAGAATCTTTCATAACTGTAGGGCTAAACTTCCTTTAGATTTACTGGGGTTATCACAGATGAGCTGTATTTGCACACACTGACGAACTTTGCTCCTCAGCTGGCTGTTTTCTATGTAAAAGGTACTAGTAACACCAGTCACTAGTGACACACAGTCACAGCACTGGGATCCCCCAAGACACAAGAACTGACTTCCTAAAAGAACAGAAATTATTTGCAGAAACCAAATTACATGTTTAAGTCTTGCCAGGTTGTGGTACATGTGGGTCTGCAGCCTATCCAAATGGTTTTAATTTAATTGTTAATATTAAAAACTATATGTGCATATTCCAAATCTCATATTTAATATATATAATAACTCACCTTCTGTTCTTTAAGAAAATACAATGACTTTCATTTTAATATTTATACACACTAACTCAAAGGCTATATAAAGATCTAGAGTGTCTTTCTACACACATAAAAATGAATGCTACCTTCTGGAAGTGCGTACAACTTCTGATACCATCTTCTACTCCTTTACTATTAGGCTGCAACATTTATGACACCACACAAGTTTTCCCTAACCATACCAATGAGAGGAAAGAGCTACAGTATAGTTTCAGAGATGAGCATTACACAGTCAGTATACAAACAGCTGAATGGAATCTCAAAAAAAACCTATCTGAAAGCAAATCCATATAGTGTAGACATTTTATCAAGCTAGACATGGAAACACAGAATATTTAAACATCAGGACAGCCAGAGTTAACTGGCATACACACTCAATTGGCCTGCTCTTTGTTTGATAACTAGGATGACTCATTTTGATGGCTTTGCTGTTAACACTGCAAAACATGACACCAAGCCCAAGGTTGGTTTCCTACTGCTTATGCGTCTTCAATTTCAACTTCCTCTACACGCTATTCAATTGAATTCTGGCTATCTCCTTTCCCCTTCCAGACTCATGAACAGAAGCAATATTCCCTAGGGAAATTTGGCACGATTTCACTGTTTCAGAAAAGATTTTTTTGCTGCATATCTGCTAACTGCCCTAGATGCTTTCCTGACTCTATGCTAGCACTTTTGTGAACTTATTTCCCAGTGAAACGAATCAATGGAGCTATAACTTAACTCAGGAAATCAACAGCAATTTAGTCATAAAAAGACAAAACCTTCACACACATCCCAGGCAAAAGATTAGGGAAAATGACCTTGCATTACACAGGAAGATGAACACATCTGGAGTCTACCAGACACCAGCAGAAGCAAATTTCAGAGTGGAAAGACACCATTGACAATGCTTGCCCACCAACTCTGAAACACTGCTAGGCTAAATTCTTTGCTTTCCGCAGTTGCTGCAAAAACGTATTGAATTTGCAAAGAGTTAATTTCAGTCAGAAAATAAGCACCCTACATGTAGAAAAACCATTACAAAACTCTTAAGTTTACATGTAGAATCCATCCCTGACAAATCATGAGTGTTGTTCTGTTGCTCCAGTAATATTTTTAGGACTTCTAATTCAACTGATTTGTTTTTTATAGCAAGGTTTGAAATGTATCACCACATTGGAGGAAGACAGCAATTAAACGATTTTTCTGTTTAGCAGTCTGAACTTTATTAACTATATCTAATGAAGCAGGCAATAAAGTCATCCTGTTTCCAAGTTTGTTTTCCTCTGTTTTATAAGGGTAGAAAGGTTTTCATTATTTCTCACTCATGAGTATTTGCTACTGTCTCCACATCACAGAAATTTTGCTTACCTGCAGCAAAGTGC
>NW_010537027.1:18032-33621 GCF_000687285.1 Phaethon lepturus | reverse complement strand
CGGGAAATTTACATCAAGCAAGAAATCTCTGTTCCGCAGAAAACATGACCCCTGCTGTTTATCCCCTTCTGTCTCCATCCAGGAGCGCATGTGATGGAGCCTGTACGACGCTTTCAGAGACAGGAAAAGAGCTAACCATCTGAAACAAAACACAGTAGATACATTTATTTACTGCTTTGTGAAAGAAAGGCTTGAGTATATTTACAACATAACTTTATCTGACACGAATGTTTTTTCAGAATTTCAGGCTTTCAGTATCCTGACTTAAAGGAAATAATTTTTGCTAGACACCTTCCAATTATATTACTCTTATTTTAATTTTTTTCTAAGGAGGCTTAACTGAATCTAAGTGATTAAATCAGAATACACTTTGAAGCACTTTAAAAGGGTTGCGCCCAAATTAGCCACTACTACTTAAAATTGCACTCTGACTTGTCTGTAAATTGCTCCATATACAAATTATTCGTAACAACCTGCATAATGAATTTCTCAAAAGATCATTCAGATAGATCAAGAGAAATTTGCATTATGTTACTGAAATACAGACAAGAAATGGTAGTCCAAAATAACCACAACAATAAAAGAATATTACATTTACAAAGCCCTAAGCAAAATTTATTTATTAATATAGAGTTGCTTTTAATCTCAAATTTCTTACAGTCGCTATCTAACTTCAGTTAGAGTATTGTCCATTGCAGAGTACACTATAACTTAAATAGATCACATCCCTTTCAAAGATAATACAGTTCACAATGCTAAAAATCCATTATCATAAGCCCACGCCTTGGATTCCATTACATATTAAAACAGGACAGATGGAAAGCAGACGATATGGCTTGAAACTGAAAAACAACTATCACAGCACAAGCTTATTCCACGTGTGTTAAAACATACACTCAAGTGCAACTGGTAAGCATTGCAATAAACTGGCCTTCAAAAGTCTGGATTTTGCGCTTGATAATGCCAGCAACCTACAGTGTGATCCTAAGCAAATTCTTCTGTCACCCCTTGACCATCTTGTGTATTTACAATGCCAAATCTTTGTAACAGGGGTTTTCTTTTGGCAAAGGCATAAAAATTGCCTTGCATAATGGTGCCCTATACCTGGACGAACACTCTAGAAGGTGCTATAATATGAGATAACAATAGACAAATGATAATACTAGGAGGCATAGAAAATGCAGGTTTAGAGAGAGATGCCTCTAACGTCGCATGTAGTTTTCCCATAATTACTAAAGGGAAAAAAAAAAATTTGTCCTCACCTGGCTAAATGTCCCTGATTCATGAGGTTTGCCATCTCTGCTGGAGAGACATCAATAAACCGGAGAAAAGAAAAACAGCTTTCTTCATTGATGCCTATGGCACAGAAATACTGAAATTAGGCCATCACATTTCACAGACACTCCTAGCTGAAAACAGTAAACTTACTTCATCATTTCAATATACACATTCTCTGTCATGTGACAAATCTAGGTGAATAAACAGGAGATCCTAATTTAACCTAGATCTTTTAGAAATACCGAAAAAATAATCTGAATTGCTGTTGCCTGACCCCAAGTTCCAGTACATTTTCAAGCCTGGGCAAGAGAAGGGCATTCTCCAAGACAGACAAATATGTTCTAAACCATGCAGCCAGTACAGACATTGATTTCACTTACTAAGAATCAATAGGCAGCATGCACACATTTGTGAATCCAAACACCAATCTGACAGACGGCTGACCAGAACACACACACCTCAGGATGCCTGCCAAACATGCTCCCTCTCACCCAGCCAGTCAGTCAAATGGCTTGGAAGATGTAGGAATTGGTAGGGGAATGCAAGTATGGAGATAAAGATGCAACAAATATGGTGAGGATGAGAGATACACTGCAGTGAAGGGTGGGGAGCAGAAGAGGTATGTTCCACTGTTAATGAAGAATTAAGTCCATCCACATGCACTGTGTATCCCAAATACCATTCATGGTTTTTTATTTTTTAACTTCTACACAAAAGTTATATTCCCAAAGTTATTTTCCTTTTATGGTATGGCAAAAAGGCTCCCCAAGAAAAAGCCTATTATGAATACCAAACCAAAGAGAAAACAGAATGATCATCAAGACATATGGGGATGTTAGAGAGTTACAAACAAGTGCAGACTCCAAGTTGCATCTGGTTCTTGGTACTTGGAAAGGGTTTTGCATAGCTGAACAGGTCCACGCTAACAGATTTCAGCATAGTAATGCTGCCAGTATCTCTCTTGCTTTTTTTCTCCCAAAGTTCCCCCCCCCCAGCAGCTGAGCAATCTAATCAGCTCTTTTTAGCAAAAAAAATTCAATCATCTATAATAATAAATTTTATCTGTCAACATAAGCAGCTTATGTGGGTTTTTTATGCACTGATTAGATACTGGGTCACTTGCATCTCATCTACTTGTTACTTGAAAGAGAAGTTGGCAGTTTAACATACTATACAGATCATACTGAAAGGAATCCAAAATCAATCTGAATTAAATCTGTGAAAAATAAATCACATTAGACTAAAAAGGTAGCATTAATCCCTTGAAGCAAGTTAAAACAAGACAGGAGGAACAAAACAAGAGACTGCAGTAGTATTAAGCAGGAACTAAATAACAAGCTGTCCATACATTATTCGTCCAGCTGCTTCCATCCTTTCCTCATTGAGCAAATGAAGTATATGTGCAAGTACAAATGCTAACAAAATTCTAACAAGTTCTAATCAGATTATCTCAGAGGACTAACTGATTTGGCCTCTCAGTCCTTCCCCCTGAATAAGACATATTACAACATCACAGGCAAGCATGCAACCCAACTGGCTTCCCAGGACTGTAAACCTACCCTTCCTATGGAAGAGAGACTGCTGGATGTGGTCTGGTGCAAATGGCGAAAGTAAAACCCGTAACCACCTGAAAATGAAAGCAATAAAACCAAAGTCACTAACAAGCTGTTAACACATACAATGTTCAATCACACAATCAGCAGAAAATGCAGAGTAACCATTCAGTTCTTCATTGTAAGTATTTCAGCACTCTGCATATCTGGAACTGCATGGCAGTAAGAGAGAAGCATCATCAGTCCACATGCACTATTAATTTGACACCAAGACTCATCATTGTTCTGGAATTGCACTTTACGCTGTAGAACAGAGTCTCATCCTCAAACATAGCTTTCTCATCTCTAGCCTAAGAATTTCTCATAACTGAATACAAACAAAATTAATCAAGAATTGCCACATCGGATGGAACAGCAAACTGCACTCAGGTAGCTTCTATTCATCCAAGGTAAGCATTAAAGCTGTCAAGGCACTAGTAGATGCTCACAACCGGCAGACACCGATATCTTCCTTAAAACTTGAAAACTCACTGAACGGAAACCAGGGGGGTTTTGTGGTTTTTTTTTGTGGTAGTTTGTTTTTTTTTTTTTTAAGAATTCTTTTAAAGCTTAATTCTATTATACATTATGAGCAACAACTCTAAATTCCTTTTCCTGACTTTCTTATTCCAAAGGGATACTTGATGATCAGGATTCCACAAAGAAAGAGCATCAGGCATCAGATGCTTAACAGCTGAATGAATGAAAGAAAACTAGGAATGCATCGCTTGGGCAATGTCATTTAAGTACATCCGGTAAGGGAGTCAATTCACACTTAAAAAGCTAAAATAAGTCTAAGTAATAATACTAAACATGCTGAACTGGAGAGGAAGTGGAGTAGGCTTGCCTGTCCCGTGAGTGGTTAAAGACCCTGATCTGTCCATGACGGTAGATAAACTTTGAAATCTGGTATGGCTTTAGAGAGATGTGAAATGGAGACCAAGTTTCTTGTCGCTCAAACAGCTCTGGGTGATTGCACACCTATAAGAAAGCAAGCATGTCATGTCAAACACTGGAAGGAATTAATTTAGTCCAATGCAGCATTTACATCAGCTATGACTATTCATCACTAAAACTTCAATATTGATTAGTATGTCACAGCTATTTTAGTATAACTACTCAAATTTGAATACTGCATCATATCTTTTCTTATTCACACAACAGCTATTGCCTCTTCTTCCCAAGTGAATGACTTCCTTCAACAACCAATTTGGAATCAAACCAGTTAGCAGATGAATGCACCATTTGGCTAAAGCTCTTCTACCCCAACATCATGCTACTCTGCATCAGAAAAACAACAGAAATGCATGCAAATTTGCTTGCCTATGCCAGAAATTTTTCCTATATGGTCTTTTCTAGAAGCCATATTTTAGTTCTGTGCTAATGAATGATTATACTTTTTAAAAATCATTATTTAAAATAGCCTTACCTTCCTGAACTGCATGACTAGATTCATGAGACTACTAGTGGTGGTCTGTGCTTGCTGAGTAGTGCCCATTGAGGACTGCAGGAGGTCATCAATAGAGATTTTGTTTTTCAGAGCTTGGTACAACAGCTTCTGTCGACTTGTCTGCTGGCAGTACATAAGAATTTCAATCTGCAAAACAGTAATGAAGACCTTTTTTGTCTCTGAAAGGGAGGATGACCACATCAGTACACACAAATCAGAGAGAAACTTATCTTAAGGAAAACAACTTTCTCAAAAAATACATATCTAGGCAGTTGCATTCATATCTGTATTTCAGGATCCAACCTGGGAAGCTGATAGGTATGTTTTGGAAGGCTTTGGTAATGATGTAGGAGACAGACATTTAAAAGTATGTGAGCACAACAATGTAAACAGATAGATTCTTAAGATCTGAAAATGTCCTATCTGCAGCTGATCATCTTAAAACTGACCTCAATTCTACCATCCTACTGTTAAAACGCTGTTTAGAGCAGTCTTAAACATGATAACGACAGGTGCATCACAACAAGTGTCTGTGGGTAGTTCTAGTTTTGAAATTAATAAGCACATCAGAACAAAGTAGAAGTCTCTTAGCCAGCGGTCCCAAAGCCTGGGAACATGCTGACCACAAGATCATCCAGTATTGCTAACAACCACATGAAATTAAGAGACTAACAAGAGAGAAGAGTATGATGTTGCCATATGCACTTCTGGCTCTGTACAAGCAAGAAGAACCCTAAATACTTGCCAAATACTTTACAAAAGCCATTGGAGATGTTCATCACCCAATCATCGCTTTATCAATCTCCTTCACTTCAATTAGTGATACTTCTGTCAACTTAATCAGGCTTAAAGATTTTTTTATTTGTAACTGTTAACTTGTTTTCCCTAGAAGAACAGTTCATTAATTAGGGGTTCTTCAGTTACATTCACATCTAATGAAATTGCTGGGATGCGGTGCCAGAAACTGAAGGTCCATGAAAGGTCTACAATCAAATTTCAGGTATACAGAGTGACAAATGAGTTTGCAAAAGCCAGGTCACAGAACAGAGTTATCACAATAAAGTTGCAATATTCATTCCAAATAAATACTGTTTGTCACCTTATCTGACAGCTCATTTTCCACATCCTTCTTGATTCTTCTCAACATGAAAGGCTTCAGGATCATGTGCAAGCGGGATAGCTGGTCTGAAATATAGGGAATGGGGAAGAAGGAATAATTACTTCATCAAAGAAGGAAACTACATGGTGTTCTACTACAAATTAAGTCCCTTACTGCTTAGCCATTTTCCCCTATAGGAGACAACACAGAGTTGGTATTTCTCCGTTCATTTTTTTTTTTTAAAATGAGTGCCGAGATACACTGTTTTAACTTACGAATCTAAAGATCTGCTTCAAAGAATGAACTTCTAAAGCATTTTACATATTCTATATTCCTCTGAGCTGAGCAATATGGACTTAAATTTATCACTCACTATTAGCGAAGGAAGGAGGTAGTTTCAGGTTAAAAAGGAAGTTTCAGGTGAGACGTTGCTAGTTCATGAAAAGAGATTATTACAGTTTTAAGTCTTGCTCCCCAAAATTGGAGCATCACAAGAACAGGGTATACCGCATTGACAAACAATTGTAGTATTTACAATAAGCTGTAAAAACAAAGTTCTGGATATTTGAGAACTCTTAAAGCCTTTACTTTTGTGACAAGCTCCAACGGCGCTGTGTTCTACTCCAGTTACAAATCAGCTTTTTTGCCAGGCTAGGTTTTTCTACATAACTATCCCCTAAAAGTTTACTGTGAAGATTTTTTTTTTTAAAAGAATTTTTATGCTTTTCTTCTGGACCTCAAAAGGTGTTTAGCGCTTTGCATCATAATTTTTATGTCTAGAGCTTGTAACACACTCAGGAGTTCTCCAAGATAATGTGCTCTGTAGAAACTTACAAATACTTAAAATATTTGTTCTCCTGTGTTTGGGAAGGAGGAGGACTGGACACAAGCAGCAAATCAACATTTTCACAATGTGTTTTTCTATCTGTTACATGTTACATCAAAGTCAGAAACACAAACTTTGACAGAAACCATGGACAACAATCCATACCATTCCAATCCCATTATGCACCCTCTGCTTTAGATGACATTTTCTCATACAAAAAAATGAGAGATAGAAGTTTATCCATCAATAGTTGGAAAAGGAACTCATTTTTAATAGCAAAACTACTGCAGTTACACACTGCACTCACTCTCATCAATGGCGGATTTGTTCTCTGCATGGCTCTCTATGTCTTTAGAAAACCACTCATTGAACTCTTCATGGGAATCAAACAGTGTTGGCATGATAAAATGCAGCAGGGCCCACAGCTAAAAGGAGAGGAGAAAACAGTAGATCAGCAAAAGTGACCCTACTGTGGACAAAGTAATTGGGGATCCCAAACTCTTGCAGCTCTTTGAGAAAAATCACTTTACTAGATCAAGATATGGCAAAATTAAACAAACCCCCAGCCACATCCTCTTCCCGCCCCCCACCCCAGACAAATGCCTGATATATCAACTTCACAAAACGCCATTAGAAAGCAGTATGACACACAGCACAATGATTTCAGCCAGCAGAAGGACAAGACGCAAGAATTAGATTTTATCCTGTAATCTAGGTATTACTAACCATCAGATATCTTCAGTTTTATTTGAATGTGTGTCATGTTTCCAAATTTTCCCCTCCTAGAGCCAATTCCATATTTGTTTGCCAATGATCTGCTACAAGCATGACCCCACAACCACACAAATACAACAGGTTCCTCAACTGTTCATATATATTTAGTATATATTCTTGTTTTAAAGAAAAGTCCACTCTTGTGAGCTCCCGAATACCTCAGCCATCGTGTTCTGGATTGGGGTCCCAGTCAACAACAATCTGTTTCGACACTGGAACTGTAGTAGGATCTTCCAACGAACACTGATGAATAAAATTTAAGAAAAATGTTAAAACTGGTTTTTGTAGAGGATATGAAACAAAGTATTTTAAGACCAATTGCTTCCAGTGACCTTCCCAAATGATTTTTGGAGGGCACTGGGTAAAACTATCACAGCTACTCCCCAGTCTTTCAAAAGACAATTACAGGAAGAAGGAGCCTCTTACAAATTACAAAGAAACGTGCATAATTTAATTTCTTTTTCTAAGTATCTTTTTACTAATTTTTAATACAAATGCTTGGATACTAATAAAATCTCACCATCAGAACAATTAACTTCCTCAAAGAAACAGTCATTATGAATCAGAATGTCATGTATTTTTCAGATTTTACAACACTAAGTGTAAGGGCCACTGTGGCAGGAGTGCTGATCTATACATTACAATCCTCTTAGACGGGCAGTTTCCAAAGAATGCTGAATAGACAGACTTCAGTCAGAATAAGTCTGCATCTAAAACAGTCTTCAACTTAACTGTGTACACTGGCAACTTGGGCAAAGGTTATGGGAAAGCAATTACATAAGTAAAGACAGGCAAATCTATTACTTGAAAACAAACAGAAACCTTTCTGGCACAGAGTCTTATGACAAAGATTGGGCTTTATTGCAGCCAACAGTATTCACAGGGTTCTGACCTTCATTCGTAGCTGGAAGTTCCACTGAAGAAGGAATCAAAATAACGCATTTAATGGAGCCAATATAAGCAATACACACTAAAGGCTGCAGACTGTTCACTAGAAAGAATTCTGCGAGTAGTCAGGAAAGAAGGTGAGCAGAATTTCACACTGTTTTGTTTAACTGTCCTGTACTCCATGCAAGCATTTTTTTGAGAAGGAAAATCTAAATACAAAAAAACAGTGGATTGATCCAGTATCATAGAGTTATACACATACTTAAGCAGGTTAGACACTTAAAGGGCCTCACGCATGTCCATTTTAACTTCTATCAATTTGTGTAATCTTGATATTTTCTTGATACTCCTTCAAGAGGTTGATACAGAGGGAAGACTTTGTTTCCAGTTATTTTCTTACCTGGAGCTACTCTTAAGTGCTTGCGCTTCATCCAGCACCATATATTGCCACTTCACTCGCTGGAAATACTTCACATCCTGTACTACTAGCTGATAACTGGTAATCACCACGTGGAAAGGAGCATCCTGAGTATACAAGGTCTTCTATAACCACAAAGAAAGAAACAAATGTCCATATAATGTAAATACATTATGAAGAGTTCGCTTCTGTATACTGCAATTTCAGACTTCTATTTCATAGTATTTTCTCATTATTACTGTATTCTTCCCCAGCTGACTTTTAAAATTAATTACAGCACAGTTATTCAACTGGTGGATCTGGACTTTAGCCCATTAGTCCCTGAACAATTTCAGAGGCTTCTCAATGCGCCGGACAAGACCCAGGCATTGAACCCTACAAAATGCTGCTGTTAAATCGGGAACAATCTGACAGGTCTGCAGGGATGCTAGACTTTGGCATCCTGAGTTAGCTTACTCAAATAGAATAAGCAGTCCTTGACACTGAAACTTCCTGCTTTATTTACAGAGCTCTCGTTTCTTCAACTGAACTCCACAGTGCCCTGTAGTGTATTACTCTCCAGCACAAGAGAAGTCTTCTATCTCATTATGTTCATGAAAGTGGTACTACATGGATGAAGAAAAAAAACTCTGTATCCACACATCTTTTAACTTGGTGGGGTGTAACAACAGTTTCTGGTTTACTCTGCACAAATAACAAAGATGGTCGAAGCACACAGGCATGCTGGTATTACCTGACTCCAGAACTTCCTGATCACCTTTCTATCATGGGGGTTTCCCCAGTAAGGTAGCACCTGGAGCAGTACAAAATTAGAAAGACATTATTTTCAAATAAAGACATATCTGCTCTAGAATTTTATACTATATATTCTACAAAATGAGAAAGACCTCTTTTTCTGAAACAACAAAAAGGGTAATTATCTTTCTTAACAGAGAAAAATCAGAAAGCACTTAAAAATACTTAGAAACAGAGCATTCCAGGCAAAGGTATCAAGCAACTTATGCCTAGTACAAAGACTAGATCAAGCTATGCTGAAATCTCAAGGTGCTCAGTAGCATGTTATGCCTTCTAGTCAGGTTTTTCTAAAAACTAAAAATTATACTTTCCTTATGCAGAAAAAGGTCTGCCCTCAACTGCTACAGTTACCCCTACAGGACTAGTGGGCTCCTTCTCATGTTTCACGTTCCCTGTTGTCCCGTTGGTTTTGCATTTCAGAACTGTCCCCAAAATCTCAGATAAAATGAAAACATCCGGTCTGGAAATATTTAATACAAGAATTTTACAAAGTAAGCACTACTGCCAGAGAAGCCTGTTAATCCATTTATAGCTCAGAGTTTCACGAGCCCTATTACTCGGAACAGATCTTTGCCATGCACTGAAACCAGAGCTACTGGTTAACAATATTTTACTGCCATCTTCTGTCTGATGGAAGGACTACATGCAACTAAGACAAAGTGAGGAACGATGGTTTCTGAGGTTGCAAAAGGTCTTAAACATCTCCATCCATCAGCTGACAAGCTCCAAATTTCTAAGTGCCTTTAGCTGAATATTCTTCCAACTGTTCTGAGATAAGGATGCAAGTAAAAAAACATCAGACTAGCCAAAAAGTCATTTGCCTTTTATTTTACATATTCTACCATGGACCTGCAGAAATTAAGTCACTGTAATTTACTACAAGCATAATTGAAAACACACTTCTGTATGATTAGAAGCACTTGTTTATGATTAGAAGCAGAAACAAAACTGGTTGAAAAAGATTGGTCGAAGTTGTAAACATGTAACAATCATACGTTTAGAAAACTTCTTATTAAAACATGTTCTGTTCCATGGATGAGGTAAACATGACTATGCAATAAACCCAAAGAACAACTATATATAAAAAACCAAAATTCTGTTTCTGTCATTAAAGAAAAAAAGGGAAAATTATCTTTTCACAAGCATGCTGACTGCATTTTTGAAATGTTTTCTGTATTCCATTCATGAGAAGGAGTAAGCATAAACGGTTGCTCGCCTATTCTATACAATGAACTGATTAAAGGAAATGAGAAAAAGTAGGTAGAATGGCCAACTGCTCCAACATTTTCTACACCAGGGATTTTAGTCAGGTTCCCTATTGTTTTGGACTATGCAAAACCACAAATGCATTATTTTTAGTTTGTTTTTTTTTTTTTTTAAGGTAACTCCTCACTAACTTAAGCATTTCTATTTCTCCATCAGTTTCTTTGAAGTCTCAGTAATCCAAATTTATCCCAAAACATAACCCACTTGAATCATCCAGTATTGAACTTCGTTCTAGCACAGCTTCTCCCCACATAGATACCTCAAACTATACACCACCATAACCAATGTATGGTCTCATCAGGGATCTGGCAGAGCAAGCTATTTGGTAAATGGTAAGTCCGTTAATATTGCCCTACCTCAGATCAAGAAATCAAATATAGTAATACTTCCAAGTCTTTTCCTCCATCTTATTAAGTAGCCAAGACATTAAAACAATTAACCTGGATGTTACTTTAATACTATTTACTTATAACTAGTCATCTTTTGCTGTTCTTATATGTTCTCTATAAAAAAGAAAATCAGATATTTGATATGAAGAGGTCTTGATCAGTTTTTTTTTTAAAAGGTTACTACAACTCAAATACTTAACCTATAATCTATTCTTCTCTACAAATGTAACTGCAAGCTTCTGACACTTTTGTCTGCCTAATTTTAAAATTTCAGCATTGTTTCAGTAGCACACGTTCCTTCCAAATCTTCCTTTGCAACACTTCAATGTTTTCCACTGGGGAACAGGTAAGCAGCTTGTTTTTCAGTAACCGATCGTTCCTTGCTTTCTACCTTACTGTGCTTTCACATTCACGATATACCTGAAGAACTCCATTTATTTTCTTCTAATCTTTTTGTTCTTATCTATTTGTGCCTCACTTCTTTTTCTTCATTACTGGTTGTATGTCTATAGTTCTTTTATTTTTCTGCAGTAACAACTGCATTCTCTCTCCCTCTAAAGTTTTTGCGGTTCAGTTTTATTCATGTACAATCTTTATGTTACGCAAATTTATATGAATGACTGAGAACACTGCTATAACCCTGAAGATAGTACACAAGACTGAAATATTATTCTTCTATCTGCTGCCAGGCTCACACATTGGAACTGAACATCCACTCCCTGCCCCGCTTCGATTCCTCACTGAGAAGGTGTTGTTAAGCTGTTGCAAAAGGAAAATCGTATGATTGAAGTAAGAACATTTTAAAACACTAGATAATTGAATGCTCCAGGAAAAAGAGGATGACAGAAAAAAAAAAAAAAAGACCAGAATCAAGCCCATTACAGTTTTAAATCCAAGGTAATTAGGCATCCAGATGTGGCAAAGAACTCGGGAGAGCAAAACAGTTTGCTTTTGAGAAAACAAAGAACTTTCTTGCACATGATTATTACCTTAAATTTAGGTACGAATCTGGCAAACTCCTGGTGCCAGTTGTTAAGAGTAGAGGCAGGGGAAATTATTAAAAAAGGTCCCCAGATGTTCTCTCTCTGCAATATACACATTAAGAAAAAAAAAAACCCTAGAAATTAATTGGGGGGGGAAGGGACACAGACACAGTTTGATACAGCTTTACAACTACTAAATGACAGTGGCTATGTAAGAGAGGGAACTATATGCAACATTCCCAGCACAGCAGGGTGATACAGAATCAAATCTAGCAGATCTAATGTTTAACTAAGACTTATTTCGTAACAGCAAACCAGAGCAGTCACCACCATTTCAATCTCACTCCTTTCTTTCTGAAAGTTGCCACCCTTGCATTATTAACAGCTCCTGTCATTTTGGGGGAAGAACAGAACTTCAAGTGGCACCGGCAAGCTTTGCTCCATCACATCACATTAGAATGCCCTTTGGTGAATAACAAAGTTGGGCCATTAGTGTAAAGCTGGCCTGCAGAAGGGAGAGCCAGAAAAAGTAAAAGCCCTGTGTAGGCTTCCAAAAATCTCAAGTTGCAGTACCACAGGGACACAAGACTATCTGTTATCTCTTCCATACAGACGAGCTCAAGAGCCTTTGGTTCTGCACACTCTTCCACTATTGTAGCTGATAGTGCCAGCAAACTGTTATCAAAAGGAACATAAACAAATGTACATAATTGCCATTTGGTCACTACTGCAGCTTGTTCTGCTCTCAGTGTAGCTTGGTTTATATCTCCTATTTAACTGGAGATATACTGACTGGATGCCCATAAAGACTATTTTTTTTAAGTAAGTGTATCTATTTCTGCATAAAGAAGCGAGCTCCTCCTGCTTTTTCTGTTTTGTTTGTCTGCCCTGGCACAGAAAGGTAACTATGTTTCCTGAAAAAAAACCCTACAAATATTTCCACATATGGAAATCCATGCTGATTGCCCTGAAGCTCAGAATTTGGGCTTCCTTTCTATCAGTCTCTCTGATTTTTAAAAGTCAGTGAACCACGAAGTCTACAACTTCTTCTCTTATCGGGCTTCCACATTAACTGCAAGTGGAAAGTTATTACTCTGAATAAATGAAAATTCTATTTTTATTTTTATATATACACTTAGATATACATACACACACCCGCTTTCAAAGGCCTATCTTTAAAACAAAGCCATAGCTAAAATGCCTTAAGACATTCAAGCTTTATAATCTAGTTAAAATATTTAAAACATGTAAAAAGTGGGCATCTTCTATCAAGCATGCTGACCAGGAATAAGCTATGATCCACCTACCTCAGCCAAATGAGCAAGGAGAGCAATACTTTGTACTGTTTTACCCAGACCCATTTCATCTGCCAGGATTCCATTAATGCCCTGCAAAAGATCCATAAATTAACACCTTCACCTGACTACTTTTTAATCTATACAGGACTATCAGAACAGTTGCCACTGAGTTTAGGGGGAGCAGTCCCTGTGTAACAACTGAAACACCTCATTGTCTCTTACATCTTCTAGTAAGAAATAGTTTATCTTAACTGCATTTTCATTCATTTCTCGGGCTGATTTTTCTGCACTTTACAATCACATTGCCAACTTTGTATGCACACAAGGACAAGGCTGCCAGCAGTTTACCAGCTAACCAAAGCCTGAAACATTATGCAGATTGAAGCAGCAAGAGTCTCCTCGGTGTATAATCTCAGTGATAAACAGTTGTATAAAACATCCACATAAAGAATCTTGAACTTAATGTCCCAAAGTTGTTATTTCCTAAATAATCAAGAATACCGATAGGTGGCTTACATAATATTTTCCTTTTTTCTAAAGACATTACAGATTTAGTACACGCAGTCTATTTTTAAAACGACCAAGTTTACTCTAATGACTTAAATAATCCTAGAAGTTTTAAAAATTTACAAGATATACTAAGACACCTGCTCATATAGGTTGGCCAGCCAATTCATGCCTTTCAGTTGGTAACCTTTCAGTTTTCCATTGAAAATAGTGGGCTGTGGAATATCTTCTCCTGCCCGGATAGATGGGTTTGCTAAACTGTAGCTCTCTCCAAAGCCAGTACCAGACTTGTTAGCAGCCCGTAAAGCAGCTGCCCGACTCTCCTTTGCATCTTCATCAAATGATCTGGTCTAAACAGGAAGAGGAAAGTATGCATAAGATGATGAACATATTAATTTATCAAGAAACTGTATAGTAAAAAGACTTTACCCTTCACATTAAGACGTCTGCCAGAAACTAACAGAAAACAAGGCTGTTCCTATAGCCCAAATCTTTATATACTGGTTTTCTACCTGTTTAGCACAGAAAGTGACAATGGAATTAAATGAAAATATGGCACACAGGATTAAATAAAACTACTTGATTTGGCTGCTATGAAAGATCCTGGTTCTGTGGCCTCCACCAATTACTCTTTCTCTTCTACTTCATGGATCTAAAAAGTACATACCCGGGCCTGATGGATCTGGTAAGCATCCTCAGCATTCTTCAGAGCTTGGGCCTTGTAATAGTTACTATCTGAAAACAACATCTCCACGTTAGAGCTCTGCAGCAGTAATCACCCAAATTAACACACAGATAAACTCCAGTAATTATAGTAGTGCTTCTTACACCGAAGGATTTTGTGCTTGAAATAAGTTTGCACAATAACATGCAGAGTACAGTGAATTTCATAACAGTGCACAGGAAGGACTGTAGAATGAATTGTTTACCATAATCTTCTTGGGTGATGTTGACCACTACTCCTCCACCAATATCAATCTGCCTTTGGGTAGAGTTGTCTTCCAGTTTGCGAAGGATTTCCTCCTGTATTCCATCATGTCCAATATCTCGTTTACGACTCATAAAATGGGCATATAATTCAGTTTGTGTGATCAGGAAGTTAAGTTTTCGCTGCTGTCTCTTAGCCTAAGTAAAGAGCATTTACAAAAAACAGATGAAGGGAAAAAAAAACAGGACAAAGGTTTAATGTTTAAAATATCATTAAAGAAAAAAATTTAATAATATATCAACAACTAATCTATCTAGGTTATATTATGCACATCACTATGATACCAAAATGCTAGAATACTAGCTGCATATAAGAACACTGAACACCATCATAAATACCTATATTAAAATCTACAATTGTTGTAAATGAAAAGTTCTTTTAAATTCAGTAATCACAGCAAAGAACACCATAATCTAATAAAAGAAAGTTTACAAAGTTTTGTTTACGCTGAGAAATTACAAGATTGACAAAAATAAACAGGACTTTAGTGGTCTACAGTTAAAAAAAAATCTGATGACAACCTAACTCAAACAGTCTGTTATTTACTAGCAAAGAGAATTATGGTAGAATATGTGAAATACATCACTAGGTAATACAGCTGAGATTATAATTGTTCAGGGTACAGCAAGACATTGCAGAAGCTCTGTTCATTCTTAGGTTCTTGTTAAAAAATGCTATAGTTAGAAGTTGTCTATTAATCCAAGTTAGTTGAAATCTTAATAAAATGCTTATGAATTTGCAAGAATGAGAGGAATACAATAAATAAAGCATAATTTCAGCATAAAACTAAACATAAGGTATTCTAAAGATTCAACCTTAGCTCATCACCACACATCTAAGGTAACAACCATAAATCCACTAGAGAGCTTTGGCAAGGAAGCTTTTTCTTAAATTCAACCCCTATTACTCTGTAAGGGAGTCCATGAAGCTGTCACTTGGCCAACAAAAAAAGCAATCACAGAAAAATTCTATGCCCCATATATAAATGACAGTATCAGTTTACACCAGGAAAAAAAAAAGCGGGGGGCGGGGGGGTGG
>NW_010537027.1:0-18019 GCF_000687285.1 Phaethon lepturus | reverse complement strand
GGGGGGGGGGTGGGGGGGGGGGTGGGGCACGGGCGGGAAGAGAAGAGAATTCAATGTGAATGAAAAGGTAGCTTGCCTTCTGGAGCCAGAATGATGTACAAACCATCACAAAAGGTTGGCCCCTACCAACGCTGAGTTACATATGCCTGTGAGACACAGGCTGCTTGCCTAACCCCTTCCTCCATTTCACCCACTTGTAAAGAATTTACTCAGTACAAAGGTTTTTTTTAATCACATCTAGCTAACAGAAGAATTATGTAAATAGTTTTAAGACAGCAGAAGAAATAAATGGAACACTGCTGAAACAGAACAAATAACTGAATTTCATGGTCTGGACTTAGAAACTCAAATTATCTGGTCATTTCTGTCTCCTCAACAGATCAATTATCATGAATCTGTGTTTTTGCTGTACCTCTCTCATCTCCTCATCCAGCTTGCGTTGCTCTAGAGCCTCTTTCTCAGCTCGTTTGCGATGTTCTTTTTCCACTTTTTCATACTTTTTCCAATACAGAAGCATCTCCTTGGTAAGACGACGTGCCCGTGGTAGAGTTTCCTTACAGTTTTTCTGGGCCTGGATAGCAGCTCGACGCACCTCCCTCATGCACTGATGGGCAAGCTAGAGAGAAATAAGGTTTTAGAAACAGCGGTAAAATGGCTAGATTTTAAAGAAAGTCAGCAATAAACAATATCCAATGTAATTATAGCCAAGTCTGATCCTTCAGAAGAGAAAAAAAATGTGATACTTTACTCAGCAGTAATGCTTTTGAAATGGCATGAGAGATCATGAACTTCCAAAAACCCCCTGAGATGGTGCAGAAGACAAAACCTGAAGACAGTTTCAGCATGGCATGGTACTTACAGGATTGATCTGGTGAGTAGGTGCTTGAAAGGGACTCAGGAGATCAGAGTTCACGGCCTGCCTGCAACTCTAACTCACCTAGACTCTTTTCTGTGGTTCTTTTCTCACTGTTTTAATAAGGCTGCTGCAATAGCAGTATTGGTGGAACACAATCCCATTCACATGTTAATATATTTAAAAGTGGGGGACTATCCTACAATTTTCCTACCAACTCATGAAGGAGAATACAATGTAAGTTTTAGTTTTAGAATAAATAACTGTCTTTGTCATAACAGTCAAAATTGCTGGGTTTGATGTTTGTGACAGACTTTTTTTCCTTCACTAAAATTTGCACATCAACAATTCTAACACAGAGATTTCAAATGATCAAACAAAACAAAAACAAAGGAAAAAAGTAGAATTTCAAAACCTCTCAGTCTGTTGAATCACTCACTTGCTAAAATGCATTTTGTGATACCTACAAATACAGTAATTGCAGGCTATTTGCCCAGACATCACAAAGAAATCCAGTCTCTGTTAGCTAAGGAGGACCATAGGAAAGAATGTACCTACAGCAACGTTTCTTAAATATATACGTGCAGGTCCTGTTTTCTGCATCCCTTACACAGAAAATGCTCCCTTTCTTCATAATGTGTACACAGAATGGAAAATTTCCTACAGCATGTTGTCACTGATGATTCTCAGCCATG
This sequence comes from Phaethon lepturus, assembly GCF_000687285.1. Taxonomy (NCBI): domain Eukaryota; kingdom Metazoa; phylum Chordata; class Aves; order Phaethontiformes; family Phaethontidae; genus Phaethon; species Phaethon lepturus. The sequence continues at coordinate 16,471 of NW_010537027.1, read as the reverse complement.
TACTTGATTGGCTTTTCATTAGCCATATAAATGAATCAGACACTTCAGTGTTACACTTGAAAAATGCTCAGAAAGCCACTACCAAGCGTTCCTAAAGTAAAGCCTTCTAGGCAGAAACAACGACACTTCTCAAAGGACTCTGATGAGGAGATAAATTTCTTTTGTAATCACTTAAGCAGAAAATTGTTCTATTTTTAATCTTAGCTCCTATATACATGTATATAAATTAACATCTTTAATATTCCAATAGCCCCTTTGATTTAAACAAAAATGCTTAAACCAGCAAATTCTAGCTAGTGGGTAGATGGGGAGTTCAAAAGCCAAAATGTACCAAAGTGATTAAGTTATTTTATCAAAGATCAGTAAATTAAAAATTTACAAAGTAAACCCTATGAAAGCCAAAAAGATCTCATGAAAGAAATCCACCTTGCTCATTTCATCTGTTGCTTATGAAACATGACAAAATGACACATCCAAAAAATAAAAGCCTTATACTAAATGACAAATTACTTCTATACAGTGCTTTCTCCTATACTGCCCTGCTAGTATACTCAGTATTGTAAGAAACAGAAGAAACGTAAAGAGGTTACAGTTTGCTTATTAAATCCAGCACAAGTGACAGTATAAAGCTAAACAACACTTACCTTTTTGCTGTTGGTTAGGAAAAGGTTGCGGGCTGAGGCTTTTTGTTTGTATGCCTGTAAGAGAATAGCATCTTAAAATTAGTTAAAGGGTAATGGCTTCACAGTATTTTAAAAGATAAAAAAACCCATCAGCAGATACACATGCCAACTTCAGCCATGCACACTATTGTATAATTGCGTAGAGGTACGTAAGTATTTTTTATTTTGATTGAATGAATTGAATGAAATAAGCTTTTCATCCTTAATCATTGAAGGCATACATACAGGTATTCCAACTCCTGAAGGAAGCATGTAAAAAGCCTCCTTTTTCAGGATCATTTCTTTAATTACTACTATTGCAAAGCAGGGTTCTCCTATTCCACTGTTATCACTGAAGTAAACAACAAAAATTTCCACCGATTCCCAAGGATGTTAAGAATTAATGCAGATCCTATGTTAGTCACGTGATCAAAATGAGCATTTTGAAAAAATATGATCTATGACACTGCATATATCCTTTGCCTGGCTTACAAGTTCATAAGGGATGATATAGCTATCACTCATATTCAAGTTCCCAGAATTCAAAGTCTCTTAACTGTAAACTCCAAAAAGCAGGTTGTAAGGTCCGCTCTGATCACATCTCAGGAAACTAGTGACAGTGAACCCAGCTTTCTATTTCAAATGTGCCTGAAGCTGGTCCTGTAAATGATACACTTTTCCCTAGACTGTTTCTGAAATAAGTTTCAAAAAACACGCGTGCTACAATGACTGAAACGCTCCTTTCCTGAACACTTTACGTAAAACCCAGACATTGGTTTGCTCTACATTGCTATCCTGTAGATTAGTAGGAGTACCTGCTACAGTTTACTTGTACCATTCTCAGAAAAGGGCTGGATAGCCAATTGAAAGCAGTGGCAAAGCACTGCATAATCCACTTAGACATCATTGGCGATAAGAAATTTGAACTACGCTTTGCTTATGGATTACAGAATGTCAGTTAGATCATCAATAACCACCAGAAAAATCAGGTCTTACTTCACTCTGTTTTTCCAAGTGTCAGCTCCCCACTAAGTTAATTTTCTATTTCACTTTCTTGCCATCATCACTGATCTAGCACAATTAGCCAAGCTCACCTTTGGCAACTCCTTTTTCACAATGCTAAGCCACACTTTCCGCCGACGTGCATTAAGTTGCTCAATAGTCAAATGCTTTTTCTTGGACCCAGGTGGCGGTGTATCATGAGAAAACTTGGCAAAAACTTTGGTCTGGTGATGGTGGCGTCGCGGTGACTCCTCTGAAGAAAGTTCTTCATCCCGTCTCCTCTTTTTCTTTACTTTTTTCAACTTGCCTGCATAGCAACAATGATCATAAAAATCAACTTCTTCTATTTTTGGGATACAATTAGTCAGGTATCTTTCCTGAGTAAACTATCCTAGTTAATTTATGCATGGAACCAACAAAAAAGCCAAACTTATCCATGTTCGACAATTCTGGTACCATCCATTTATCATGCTAGATATTTCCTCATTACTTTATAACGAAAAGACTTTCCTATTTAATAAATAGAGTGGTGAAATGCAATTTTTCCACCCACGGAAACATGCCTTAGGAGCTAAAATGTCTGGGATCTGGTGCAACGTTTCTTGCTTTGTGGTAAAATTCTACTTAAAGACATGTACAGGCAAGACATTTAAAGTTATCAACATTAGCATTTGGTAGGGTAAGTCTCAAACCAAACTTCTCAGTGGTTGAAAGAGATTGGCATGTTATCATGTAATAAAGATACTAGCTTTCAGAGGAAATTGCTACTGGGGTCAGATACTAAAAATATTCTTTGCGAGTATGCAAAATCATGGATGCTGCAAGATTGGGGGGGGGAGGGGGCGCGGGGAAAGTAGTTAAAGGAACTTGCAGAAAGATAGGAAGGAAGGAAGCCCAAAATAGACCCCTTAAAACACAGCTCAAACTTCAGTACTTGTGCTAGAGAGAATTCACCTTACTCTGACAGTTCATAGCTGCCTCTTCCTGCTTCCTTACAGATTTACAGCTGCTGCCAGCTCAATCATGAAAGGAAACCGTACTTCCTGGCAAACATGCATCTGAGAAACTCCAGCTGAGAGGTTACAGAAGTAATTCTATTTTAACTCACACTGACATTAATTCTGAGTTCCCTCTAATTTCCAGAAAACACTCTCAACTCCCTATAACTTCTTGTTGATTAGAATTACGTATTCAGGAATAACTGCATCAGGTACAGGATAAGTTCTTACAGTTTTCAAGGCACTATCATGTTTTCAAAAAAACTCCGAGTAAATGGACCATGATACACAACAGTATTTATGGATTCTGAAGCAACGAATAAAGCTATAAGGTACTTACTGCATAACTCTCTCATTCTAGATTCAGAGTTCCACAAAGAAAATCTAAAGTTATGAACTCTCAATTCACTCCTCTTTTTTCACCCTAGCTTTCTAGATGCCAGAAGATAAAGCACACCATTTTCTGAGGACTTTTTCTTTGACAGAACTTGGTATTTCCATGCAAAACCCAAAAGTTTTGAACAATTATGTTTATTCAAAGGAAATAACGTTGGAAGTTAGTTAAATCACAGCAGCCATTTAAAAACACAAGGTTAGTGACTTTACCTTTCAATTTTTTCTCCTCTTTAAACTTCTTTTTCTTGGGCCCTAGCAGGTGGCGCTGCTGCTCGTAGTAAGGATCATGTGTAGACAGCAGTCCCGCACTGTAGTACTGATATTGCTGCAACTGAGGTGGATGTAAATGAGTACAGCAATGGAAAACAAGTATAGCGGATAACAGAGATAGTAGTTAGATAGAAGTTCAGATCTTCATCATAAATATAAGAGATCAAAAATCATGCACTTCTCTCTATTTAGCATTGTTATAAAGGATTGTACAGCAACCAAAGCGAAACCACTGCTCCAGAGGTGGTCCCCAAATTCTACACAGGGAACCAAACCCACCGTGTTAAGTGAGACAGGAAAGCAGGCAGTGAAGCTTACACTTTCAAAACACACTGCTCTGTTTTTTTCTGTACAGATGCTGCCCAGCAAGACAGCACATTACATGTAGCGGTCCAATCAGGGACCCCTGATTTGTTTTGCTTGCATTCCCACATCACATACACACTCTATTTTATCATTCCAAAGGATGTCAAAGGACAGTTTAGATTTTTAAAAGATTTCAACAAGGACAAACAACTTGAAAATTCAGGTTAACAAGTAAAAATATAGCTGCCTCAGCATTTTTTTCAAGTTATCAAAAAAGTCAGTATATTCCAAGCATTATTCAACTATAATAAAAACTATACACAGGTTACATATAAACAGGAGAATTAAAGACAGTACAGGTCAGAAATTATTTTTTTAAAGCCTAAGCATACTATTAAGTTAATGAGAGGTTTTTGAAAGTTGAGAAATTACAGCATAAACAAACTTTTTTTGACAGATATGTTTCTCTCCTCCCTCCCCACGCCCTGCCAGGTAATGTATCTACATTACTGATCTGACAATACCCTGGTTATTTTCACTGGATCTTACTTCTTACTAGTCTGGAAATAAATATTCCTGTAAAATCCAACAAAAGTTATGACCTGTGTGAAAATTGGCTGTGAGAGTTTTTGTGGAGTTATGTAATATTTCAAGAAGCTAACACAATCTTGGCTTAGAACTTAACAAGTAAACAAAAGGAAGAGGTGGACAGAAGCAAAGACTTGGGTGTGAAAATTATTTTTCACTCTTCTGGAGAAATTTCAGAATATAAAATAAGAAAACAAGTTTTCATATGAGACATCACCTGATAGAATAGGATGACTTCCTTCATCTGAGACCTATTTTCTACTGCCACTCGGAACAGCAATGAAAACAGTTTTTGCAAAAGCCCTTATAATTTGAAGAAATATATTACTAGATCAAAACAGGCCAAAACTTGGCCTGCTATTAAGAAAAATGCAGTAATATAGCAGACTATTTTCTTATAAGGAAGAGAAAAAAGAGAGTATGAAAAGTAAGCTAAAAAAAAAAAGAAACGTCAAGTAACTCCCTCCAAATGACAGAAAACAAGAAAACTAGGAACTCCCTTTCAAAAGGTAGACATCACCTTACTCCTCACTGCCTCAGTGATGATGCAAGTATACGGCTTTAGGTTAAAATGTACAATTTTAGTCTTGAACAGCACTATTATCTATATTATCGTTTAACCCACAGCATCTCAGTTTTCATATATACTATCCAAGTCTTGCATTCTAGCAACCTGTATTTGCTCTAGTGAATGGAAGCCATATATACACGCACGAGTACTAGCTACATAGATTACTGAGAAATTCTCAGCATAAGGCATTGTCCTGGTTTCATCCAGGATAGAGTTAATTTTCTTCACAGAAGCTAGTGCGAAGCTACGTTTTAGATTTGGGATGAGAAAATGTTGATAACGTGCTGATGTTTTGAGTTGTTGCTAAGCAGGCAAGGCAAGTCCAGCTTCTCGTGCTGGCCTGCCAGCAAGAAGGCTGGGGGTTGCACAGGAAGCTGGGAGGGGACACAGCCAGGACAGCTGACGTAGGCTGGCCAAAGGGATATTCCATACTATGTGACATCATGCTCAGTATATAAAGCTGGGATGAAGGAGGAGGAAGGGCGGGCGGGGGACATTTGGAGTGATGGCGTCTGTCTTCCCAAGAAACCATTACGCGTGATGGAGCCCTGCTTCCCTGGAGATGGCTGAACACCTGCCTGCCCATGGGGAGTGGTGAATGAATTCCTTGTTTTGCTTTGCTTGCATGCACGGCTTTTGCTTTACCTATTAAACTGTCTTTATCTCAAACCACGAGTTTCCTCACTTTTAGTCTTCTGATTGTCTCCCCCATCCCACCTTGGGGCAGTAAGCGAGCAGCTGCATGGTGCTTGGTTGCTGGCTGGGGCTAAACCAGACAGACATTAACACCTTTTCAGTCTGTATGTAATTAATTAACTCTTGTCTGAAACTGATGTTAGATTGTTGTAGTCCACCAAACAACAGAATATTTTCCAGTCCACAAAGTATTACATGGTTTTTTGGTTTTGTGTTGTGGTGTGGGGTTTTTTTTTCCCAGAAAAATGTAAGATGAGTTAAGTTAATGCAGTTAACTTAAGAATAAAAATCAAGGAACTGTAAAAATTCTGGATTTTTACCTCTTTGTCTTTGCTATATTTACTTTGATGCAGTTTCTTGTATTTGTGTAATCGCAGCATATTGTGAAGTTCTTCCCTTGAAAGAGAAAATTCTTCTTCCTCCTCTCCGTCCTCATCACTTGGTGAATCTGTGTCACTGGAGTCATCACTCAGAAGGATACTCTAACAAGAAAAAATGGAAACTAATTTAACAATCACAAGTCCCTATACTGAACTGTTTATTTATATAAAGTGCTCTTGAGCCTTTACCTAATAAAGAGCTGTGGGCCTGGCCCTACAACAATACTTAGCACTTACGAAGTGTCTTCCATCTGAAATGCCTCAAATGGAAAATAGTTTTCTGAGGTACAGAATTGTGTAGCAGTGAATCCAACAGACATTTTCTGATTTGCGGGGAGGTAGTTTTCTGTTAGTTTGGTGATAGTTAAGTCATTTTAGAATCCACTCTGTTTGTGGTCTCAGAAGGCTCTTTTCAGCAGTAAGAAAATCCAGGATACCAGCAGGGGCATTTTGTGATGTATGGTTGCAGGTGCTTTCCTACCCCATATGTAGTTTGTCCTGCTATTCTACCACTTCCACCTGCATCAGCTGCAGCACGTTTGGCTCTTGTCTGATCTCCTGGCAACCTGTTTTTGCTAACTAGAAAAGGCTACAGTACAATGAAAATGCATAAAACCACCATTCCACCCACTCCTTCCATCTCATTTGGAAACAGATTTTCAGCTGTGTCCCAAATGTCCATTTAGTATATTTCATAATAGCTCGTTTTCATTTGGACAGTGTACTAAAATTACGTCAAGTTTCTGAATGTATACTCACTGTGAAATTTAACTAAAATGATGCCACTGCCCACCAAAATTGAAATGCCTACTGTCCATTTTGCTACATAATGAAAATGAAAGCCTCAAATCTACAGAGACTATAATTCTGTTTTGTTCTACCCAAAGTCTAATACAATATTCATTATCAACCGTCACATACTCTTCTTCCTTTCCAGATAGGCTTTCCAAGATGAGAAGCCTCTGTACGTGTTTTTTGTTTTGGTAAATGTTTTTTCTTAATGTAAAAAAACCAACAAACAAACAAAAAAACCATTCCTTTCTTCTTAGCAAGGGACACTAGCTCCAGTCACCTCAAAAAAAGAAAATGGTGCGGCAAACAACAAGCCAATATAGGACAAGAATAAAAAATTATTTTTGAGTCCTCTTTTCAGCAACACAAAATATTACCACTTCTCTGCATCACCTTATGCCTCTTTGTCAGTGCAAGATTTTGCATCAATTAAATTGTATCAAGTGATTTAGGGCAGCTCTTAAAACACATTAGTCTAGCTTTCTGAGCTCTTAATAGTACCAGTAAAATAAAATTAAATGGACTGTTGAGATGAGAACAAACACTGTAAACTTACTGTATTTGGAAATTGTATTAGTGATAATTTGTGATATCCTCTGACCAGTGCTCAACTTATTTTCTTGTTGCCGCCTACTTGCTTACAGGTTTCTACACCATGATCTACATCGGATGACATGATGGAATCAATCACCACTGTCTACAGGGTGTTGACTGGAACTCTACTCACAGATTTCATAATAGCTGCATTTCTTTCCAATATCCTTACCTTCAGCCACTTTCTGCTCTTCTTCAGTTTGGAAAAGTTATACAAGCTCCCTTTTTCAGACTTTGGTTCTGTTTAGAGAAAAAATAAAGTTCTTAAGAAACAAGGCTTTTCCTAGCTTATCCCAAAGCAAGCAGAGATTCAACCTAGCACATGCCTACCTGGCTGCAGTACTCCATTCAGGGAATGTGTGTTCAGCATCCCAGAATTCCCTGCTCCAGAAGACTCCCCAAGCAAAGAGTTTGGAGGCTCTTCCTTAACTTGCATCAGGGGATCCCCAGACTGAGGCAGCAAAGGATTGTCATCCAATCCATCTTCACTCTCATCGCTGCAAGAAGATACATAATATGGTGACAATGAAAAGAAAATATTCAAAAGAGGAGATACCCATGCAATTTTCACATGTGGCCATTTATCTAAAGGTTTGAGAATTGAGACAGCTTCAGATGTAATTTTACACATTAGAAATATTGCTGTTAATAATTTCCCGTTCACCCCTCAGCAGTAGTTAATCATCAGACCAGCCTGGCTATGCTATCAACCTGCACCTTCAGTCTTTAACTAGGTTTCTAATGCGAGAAGCATGAACTACGAAAGAAACTAGTATCAAGTCAAACCAAAACACAATATTGTCATGCTCAGCACTACTGTACATGTGAGAAATATAAAGCTATACTTTTTCTACTCTTTGTGTAGATCTTATTACATGCTTGTAAATATACCTGTTATCTATTACCCGTAGAATTACAGAACTGGTAACTGTATAATTCCAAAACACTGATGGAATTAAAATGTAAATTGTTTTGGGACAGAAACATGCCTTGATGATTCATTTCTCATTGCTACAACTTACATATAAATTCTGCATCCGACAATAGTTTTTGCATTTCACTTATGGCTATGGGCCATATCTCCCTGAAAAATCAACTTAGTCCTTTCCTTGTTCATCCTGCTTTTTGCAGACAGAGAAAGTTTTGGCCACTCAAATACAAAAAAGAGCTTTAAAACATCATGCTAGTTTGTATGTGGGCTGGCAACACACTGAATTACCAATGTGAGCCAAGAGAAGCACAGCGCAAAATCTTTAAAGGAGAATTCACTACTAAACCCTTAATGCGGTGCTGCCCGGGAACAATATAATACAAATGCTTGTCTTTCCTTGGTATTCCAAATGGAAAATGGAAAAGGCTTTGGTACCTGGATATACTCCTGTTAAAGATGGCAGACGTCTGTCGTAAAAACTGATCCAGTTGCAGAGCTTTCTCCAGATATTGCAGATAAAGGGGTTTTGCCAGCTCTGAGCAGCTGCCATCCTCCCTGGCACCCAGCTCTGAGGCCATAGAACAAACTTCTCCTCATGCACAGGTGCCTCTGAACACACAGCTGTTAGGAAGAAACAACAGTCATCACCACTACCACCACCTCTGAAAGGAGTGAACTCTGTGAGCAGGGAAGTCTACTGCACGCCATACCAAATGCTAACATTTCACGCAGAACACATAACCAAGGTAGTTCTGGGCAAAAAGCTTAGGTTGCAGTTAATAGGTATATTAAACAAACAGAAATCCACACTAAACTTTCCACCACCATATTACTACAGCAAAAAACTAGATTCTTAGTTTCCTGTTTCATGACCTCGTGGATGCCGTTTGATAGGAATGAACGCTACACTGACCTAGTATGATAATCCAAGTGGTGCCACAGAAATGCAAAGTACAATGAAGCCAGTCCTTGAACATCTGAAGTAAACATTCATCACTATTAAAGATAACATGTTTAACTCTGAACAGAGGGCAGCCATGTATCATGACAGTTGAATGAAAACAATTATTATTCTTAAGTTGAATCATATATATAAACTTACTCCAAAAAGGAAAAAGGAAGAACTACTGAAAATACTGTTCTTCTGTTGTTTTTATCATTGAGTTCACAGCTGTAGTCTACAGAGTATTTTTAAGACTCTTCCTTTACTTTAGCAATGCTATTCTTACAGCACTCTGAACGTAACTGTTACTTGTTGACAAACAAGCTACAAATTCTTGACCAAAAAAACCCCCATTCTATAATTCAACTTTTATCTTTATTACAGAAAAAGTAACACATAATTAACAATTACATACTTTTTATATTTACAAATTTAGAACATATTCTAGTTTTATGGTTTTTTCAACTAGTAAAAATAGCTTGCCTGATTTTAATTTTTTATTTGTTCTCAGGACTTTAGACTCTCACGTCCCCCGTGCAATATTTGCATAATACATACTTTGAAAACAAAGCTATCAAAACATTTTATTGCTCTGTCAACTGCAGTTTTGTTTTCCTTCAACTAGAACAGATGTCATAACAACTGTTACAGTAATAGCTCTGTCAACTGTAATCTTATTTTTCTTCGATTACAAAAGATGTCGTCATTGTTATAATAATAGTGAGAAGATAATTTTAAATTATTTCCAAAGTCACAGTTGCTACTATAAATGTGGCAAAGTATATAAAGTATGTATACAAAGTGCTGTCAATAGCCTAAATATGATAATATTTACTAATAAGTAAATACCTTAAGCTTTTGCTTCTGGTGGAGGACAAAAATAAAACCAGTCAGCTTTTGAAAGACTTAGATTATTGTTCTTCTGAAGGACTCCTCTGGTTTTCTTTCACTTCTTAAAAATATTACAAAACCTGAAGCAAACTTCACATTAATTTATGGCAAAACATTTTATATTTGTTCAATTATTAAATTGTTAATGACTAAATCATTTTAAGGTTATATAAGTGAAAACACAGATTAAGGGTTTGGTCTTCAAGTTGTTCTCTCTTCATTTATACAGTCCAAAAACCAGCACCTAACTTTTTCCAAGTCTTCTATCCTCAAAAATTACAGAACAGATTCAGAACTTCTAAAGCTACAAAAAACTATGATAGGTGATTACCACCTTGAGATTAATGGCTGTGTTGAACAAGAGCAAATTTTATTCTTTCTTAATAAAGAAACTTATTCATTTGATTTAACATCTTTACACATACAGAATAAACAAAAGCGTGACAGAAATTGTTAGAGGGGATAACAGCCCTCATTTAAAAATTGTTTTTAGACTGAAGTTATCCAGGTTCAGTCTTCTATATGCTAGATCTTCATACACCTGACAGCAATGGAATGAATGACCTCTGTTACTAAATACCCATTTCCAGCAGAGGTTAACAGACAGAACAAAGCACCTGAAAGCTTTCTCAGTGATAAGGGTATTAAGTTTCATGTTTTCTGGGAAACTTTCATCTACATGTCATATTCCGTAACAGCCACCTAAAAAAAACCCAAACACACACCCTAAAATCAAAAACTGTCTTACAAGAGACAGGACCATGAAGAAAGTAGAGAGGTTAGGAAAGGAGAGGAAACATGAAACTTGTGTCTCTGATGGAAGAAATCATTACAGGAGGAGACAGAAAAGGACAACAAGAAGGTGAAATCGATGCTCTTTCAGATCACCAATAAAAGTTATATATATTATAGAAGCAACATTCAATCCCCAGTATCATACCAGAAAAAGTACGGTGATCCCTTTTATCACTCCATTTCAAAATGTATCCATCAACAAGAGCATGTGTTACATGAACACAGCATTATTTTACTTTCTCAGCCAAAATGCCATGTGCAACCATTGCTTAATGATTTTCCTCACAACCACAAGGCACCTTTCACCCATCTGCTCTTTGCAGACAACCTCCTTCCCAACATTCAACTTTCGGTATCACTGCCTGTCTTCAAGGCAACGCAGGAAAGAAACGTGCCCCAAGGGGCGCAAAGCACACAGGACTTTATTTGGATTCACCACCTCCGAGGAAGCTAACAAACCAAATGTGCTCTTTTGCACTCTGATGAGCCTTGCCCTCACAAAGCTATACAAGCTTAACAGCAAAATAAAGGGAAAAGAATTAAGCTAGGTTTGAGGTCAAGTTTTCAATTGCAGGACAGCAAACAGGCCAGAGGCAAAACAAACACCATCATATTCCTGATCTAAAATGAGTAACTGGATACTTTTCTAGCTGCCCAGACGCACTTGCCTAAGCGCTGGTCTACGTGGATCCACCAGACGGGATCAGTGCCTCTCCTCTGCACAGGCAGTGGTGCTCATCTGGCTCCACGCTCATACAGCTTAGGTGATAACCCAGAAAAAGACTATTTCTTTACTTTTAAGATACAAATGCCCTATGAAAACAAGATGCTATCAGATGTGTGTAGTAATCAGAAAACTAAGGTATTTTCTCAGGAGCAGCTCATTGCTACTGCATAGAGTTCCCAAGCAAGTACGAAAGCCGATACCCTCTGTCTGCAATGACCGCAGTAGCTGCAAAGAGTAGGTTTCCTGCCATATTTTAACACATTAAATCCCCTTGTTGTGTACACTATGCCAAGCACGTACACTTAGCCTAGCGTACATGCTAAGCACCTGTCCCATCCATACTTTTTTCAGATACCTATGTTCTTAAATACTACTTTCCAGATCAGGAAGCCTTGTATTTCCCCATTTAATGAAGTCCTCCTTGTGCTGACATAGTATAAGTACTCTACACTTCACCTGTAGAAAGACAAGCTTTTGCTTGTCTTCCTATTGTATATTGTCCCAAGAGGCTCCTGTACATACAAAGTTAATAATTCTTGTCCTCAAAACAGTTACTCCTCTGTATCCTACCTACGGAATAAACAAATAAACACAAAGAGCTTAACAATATTCTTAAATGTATTAACAGTGCCCAAAACAAATTTAGTAAGTGTTACACAGGCGTATTGAATAGAGAATAGCTCAAACATTGAACTCAGCCTTTCATTTATTTATATGCTAGCAGTCACACAGTGATTCTCTGCTGATCAAAGTAATAATATGGGGAGCTAATTGACAGATACTTCTTTATTCTCTGTTCTTTTGTTCCCACTCTAGGTTTTAAGAAACACAGACTTCCAGTGGCAGAAACTGCTTGAATACTGAAGCAAGAGAAGATGGGAACAAACAAGTGAGAGGCACACAACAAGCCTTATCCACTACAGTAGGTAACAGCGTTCAGGACGTCACCAATACGTTGCTTCGGTGTATTTACATGGTGATGACACTCATTCCACTTTTCTTTGCCATTTTTGAAACAAATCTATCCTTTTGCCTATTCAATTTAAGGAAGATTGCAGAAATACAGATTTTCAAAATGTTTTCATGACTGATGGTAACATTTAGGTAAATACTCATATTACAGGTGGTAAAATGACTGGGTGCTGCAGAGTAATCCTTCTGCCATCATGACTTTCTTGCCAATATATGCCAGTCATGTTAAGTTTCAGTGTCAAACTCAGTAGTTACTTGCTTTCTCCCTTCATCTCCCCTAGAGTTACAACATTTTAGGAAATCATCATTTGGTAATAAATAGCTGCTGCACTGCCTGGCTGGCACTTTGAATCCTCTAACATTCTTACTTAATCATAAGCTCGCTCTGAAACCATTTAATTGTATCATGTGGCCCTTTGAATTATTAAAGGCACAGGTAAAATACCACCAGCAGGATCTGAGTTTAGTTATATATACACCAACTTCATACAAATAACCTTCACAATCTTTTTTCTTTTTAAGATCTAAGTTCAGTTCTGAAGTAGCCTTCCTTATCCTGTTTTAATTCACATTGCTTAGTTCAATGTTAATGTAGGTGTGGGGTTTCTTCATTCACTGTTTTTTTCAAGTCTGACCATTATAATGTCTAGTCAGTAAGTAAACACCCAGCACTGGAGAAGAATCCTCCAAGGACATCCTCAGAGAAAAGAGTTATGTTTTATAACAAGATTTCCAAGTTTTATACCCACTGACCTGCGCCAACCAAACAGCAAAAACACCGCTCTCATGAAGCAACTTAGCTTTAAAAGTAGATTCTCTCAGCTCAAAAAAATATCCAGTGGCTATTTCTGAATGAAGTCCAACAAGCTTTTGCTACCAATATCAAGTTAAAGCAGGAGCCCCATAAGGGGCAAGCGCACAGTTCAGCACTTATGTGTAATTGCAAGCTAGAAAGGGTTTGCTTTGTACGGCTGTTTGAAATAGTACCTTTTCCTCCACGAGCATCTTGTTTTTCTCTTTTTTCCTTCAGTTGCTAGCGTCTCTCACCTTAAGGCCCAGAGGATTACTTTTCCCTCCCTTTATGCCTAACACTCATGTCAAACATTGCAGTAAATAAGTAGCTGAGAGCAGATACACAAAGAGAAGCTGCTATGGCAGTATAAGGTCCAACACAGCAGCTAATGCACAGTACCCCTTCATAGCCCATGGTAAATCAGGGAGGTAAAACTAATTCAAACAGTCTCGCTTGCCACACACTAAGTGCATGTACATGAAGTGTTATCATCCAGCAGGTTGGAACACTTATTTGTTCAATTATTTCAGCTCACAATAGCAGAGTTTCTTACCCTTCCTCCGTCCGAGCAGTGTAAGCACACTGACAAAATGTTCAAGTGGACAAAAACCTGAAATCCCACTTGATACATGGAAAGTATGTATGCCTCATATCCCTATTTTCAGCATTGAAAGTTTTATCCATAAAGCGGGACTAAAAACTGGGAGCAAGAATACAACCTTCTATGCTATCTTACTTCCCTCACAATTTTATCCGTTTCCTGTTTTTTTCCACACATGATCTTTTCGTGCTTTACATTTTGACCCAACTTATTATGAGAGATTTTTCCAAACTGATACAAACACCTAAGATACTTTTTATTTCTTGAAGAGATTTACAATTGAGACATACAACTCTCATCAGAATAGCAGAACACTGTAAGAATTTCCTGTAGTAACATCTCCTGCATAACCCCTGACACAAACATACACAGCCACACAGAAGATTAAGTCAAGATCTATATGGAAAACTTATATCAGTACAGTAATATCAGTTAGATGTATTTTTCTCAGATTTCTTTATAAGCATGTAATCTCTAATACAGACAACTGTGGTGGCATAGAAAACTTGAGGTTATTTTGCTTGGAGGAGAATTACATGCTCTTCTTGAGTCTCCTCTCACCTTTTAGCTTGCTTTGATAAATGCCTAGTTGCACTTACAACCATTTTCCAGAGCACACTATATGCCAAGTCTTAAAGCAAAACATAATACCCATATAGTCTTTTTACAGCAGTCTCTTAAATATAACTTTGATACTTAAGAGTGCACTTTAAAAAAAGCAGGTAGGAAGATATTTCATATGAACCTAAAGCCCTCGGTCTCCACTAAACTCAAGTCAAATCAATAGAAGACATGTACATATAACTGAGGTGTGAGTTCACATAAGTTTGAAATTAAAAAAAGCCATTTCAATTGATTTTCTGAGTAACGAAATCTTGTTAAAACTAGATACTGTCCTATATATAGTACTTTACTTCACTGTTTTACTTTTGTGGTAAGGTTTTTATATTGTTTTCCAAGGAATGAGACAGCATTTCATTGATCTCTGTTCCACCTTTTAATAGCTTTTAAATACAGAGAAGAAGAGCCAGTGGAGCACAGGCTCTGATTCTTCTAATTGCCAAAATAAGTCAGGGATAGGGCCTAAACGATTATTACAAAAAAAGCAAGCTATACAGCTCTACAAAAAAACTACCAGAATTCACATAAAGGAATGACAGAATACCTTAAAACATATCGAACACAAAAGCTGGCATGTCACAGCTCTGCTTCCCTGTTTAAACTGGCAGAAAAATAAACCTAACTATTTAATTGTTCAAACAGAGTAAGTCTTGTTCCAAAAGGGCAGTTAACGGTATTTATGGAGAACTCTGATGATGCATCCATACCATCTGCGCTCTGTAACAGCACCATTACCCTCACACGTTGCCATTGCTTCACTCCTCCTCCCTCTGTGTACACAAAACACAAACTGCAAGGAAGTTTTTGGTTTTGTTCGGTTTTTACTCCCTCCATCCCAGACCACGAAAAGGAAACTATGTCCAAGAAAGCTGTAAGAGAACCATTTTCTTCTTGCCATCTAAAATAATCCCTAGCATGTAATTTAGCTTGTCAAATAGCATGCTTATTAGAGAATTTACAGCTTATTACGTTATACTCAAATGGAAAAATTTAAACAGCCAAGAAATGGAAGGCAGTATTTTAAGCAACTTTAACAATATACATGCAAAAGATGGACTAGAAGCAAATTACAGGGAACATCCTTAAACATTGGGAAAAGGTTCAAGCTACAGTCCTACTTCTTGTACTTTTCCCTCACTATCTTACCAACCCCTGGATGTCATGACCTTAAAGGAATGACAACACAAACACATCATTTCCAATACACGTAAATTAAAAAAAGATGACTGTTGGTCACATATGGGTGTATCAGATATGCTGTACAAATCCATACAGTAGATTTGTTCATATGAGCGAAAATTGAAATAGCAACAGTGCCCATGAAGACACTTCACTATAAAAACTGAACTTGACTTGCACCGTTTTCTTCATGCGAAGAAGAAAATAATCTAAAGCAATTATTATCACCTACAACACTGCTGAGATGGAAACCTGGCACACAAGATCACCAACAAGGTAACAAAAAGAGCACATAATGCTAAGTAATACCAATCACAGCAAGAAATTGTATTAGGCTATGTGCTTGCAGTGAACCAGGACTGGACTTTATACCACAGCTTTGACAGGGTATTTTCTAGCTTATGTATTCATCAGGGCAGACATAACATTAAACTACGTTTTTACGTGCACCTAGCAGGTGCCTTTCATCCACAAGGACACCAGTTTGGCAGGCAGCACCTTCCAGCAGACGCCGGGCGCTATTCGGCCAGAGCTCGTTACGCGCCCGGGCCTTCACAAGGCCAGGCACGGCCGGGCAGAAGCTTGCGCTGAAGAGCGCCCCCCCAGCCGTAACAGCAGCGTTGCATCATGCCGACGGTGCACACCCAGGGCTGCCCGGCCAGGCGGCGCCCCGCGACCGCCCTTTCCTCGGCAGCGGGGGGCAGTTACAGGCCGCAAGCCCCGCTCCGACGTCTCCACGCCCGGCACCCCCGCAGGGCACTTC
>NW_010537026.1:8184-12746 GCF_000687285.1 Phaethon lepturus | reverse complement strand
AAGCCTGTAGCGTTGCATGGGGAAAATGCAACCTGTTCAGAAAGGGAAAACTATGTTCAACACGGGAAGTTCTCAGAGAGAGGCTCCATTTTGGGTAAACATTAACCCATTTTTATATCATAGAGACGTAAGAGGGCATAGGACATCACCACTTCAAGTAGCCAATAGGTGCAGTTAATTTTTATTTTTCACCTGGAACAGCGAACATATTACATTTACTGTTCTCTCAGGTCAGTTTTTATTTTTCCAGATTGTTTTCCTGTTCTTACAGTTAGAACAGACAATGACAGTTACTGATTCTTACTTTCTGAGGATGTTTCCCCTTTTTGTGGAAAATTGTGAAAAATTTTTCAGCAATATTTAAAAAGAGTATAATTATTATTGCATTGAATTAAAGGTAAAGCATTATGTCAGACTCATAGCCCCACCTGATGAGTTCTAATATTTCACAAGACTCACCAATAGCTGACATCCTTCGGCTATTAGAAGAGCCTTATAAAATTTTTAAGTCTACTATAGGGATACATCTCCTCAGTTATCAATAAAACTAAAACCTGGTTGTTAGTCTGCCCTTTCTTGGAGTTCTTTATCATCCTAGTTTATGCCCTAAGGGAGATGGTATAGATTTATTTTAAGTTATAGATGTCTGGACAGATAGTAAAATGATACATGTATCTTTCATTGTTTTTATAGCCTTCTTTTTTCTTGTCCTGTTCCTTTTCTATCTTGTTTTCCATTTCAGTTTTTCATATCACCTTTCTCTGGTTTTCTATGTAGATACGCCTCTGACAGTTAAATAATTCATACAAGGATTGTTCATTACTTTCCATAAATATCCATTAATTTCTGAAATGTCACTCTATATAGATGGTTACATGCAACACCTGTTGATATCAGTGGAAGCTATGCTCTCTCCTACATTATCATTTGAGGCGGTAAATTTCCATTTTACCAGTAGCACCTGATAAACATTTCCAGAACAATCTGATTCCTGACATCTATATAAGAAAGGAAGGTTTTTAATATTCTGAACAGTGTGTGATACTTCGTTATACAAGCACATCATGTGGCAAATCACTCTATATTTCAGTGATCATTAAGTTTAGAGTGAGATGATGGTAGTAAACAGACTACCAATTAATCAACACCTTACCATTATCTTGCCTATGAACTTCATGACTGTCATCTCTGCATCTTCCCATTTGTGAGATGTGCCAAACTGCAGTACCACTGTTCTAAGAAACCTCTGTAGAAAGCCCTCTCCATAGGGCTGACCCACATGAATACAGAAATCCTCATCTCCTTGTTTTCTTCTTCTGATCCCAAGAGTTGCATGAAACTACTATGAAGAAGGGTAGATGAGAAAAAATGTAGAGTGAATAGGTGGTGATGGCATTTTCAGAATTTGAGAGAGATACAAAGTAATCCTCTTTAATCTCTACTGTGGTCCTTTTTTGCCCCTTTTTTAAAAAATATCTCTGTTTGTGACTTCTACTGTCATTTAGTCAAATACACTAGCTGTGGGATATTTGAATCATCTGGAATGTTTATTGGATATTTCTCCAATTAAGGTAATGACCTACCTACATGATCCTTTTTTTAAAATCTTGTCCACCACAGTTCATGCCTTCCAGCTTTTTTTCCCCTCTTGACTTTTTCTCACATGTGGAGACTGGCTTCTGTCAGACCAACAGGAAAATAGACAGATGATTCACTAAGAAATTGGACTGCTGACCTTGGCAATGCTTAATTTCCTGCTGTGCTAAAACTACCTCTCATCAGGCTGGCCTTCTCTTGTCTTCTACTGGCTGAAAGCACTGTCAGTAGCTGTTGCTCTCTTCTGGACAATATGGTGTTAATTCCTGATAAAGCTCCTACTTGCTACAGTAATAAACCTAATAAATAAGAAAAAATTTTGCCCACCCTGAGAGAAATTTAGAGCTGGATATTAGTACAAATGAGAAATCATCTTTGTCAATGGATAGCAATATCTGTTGAATATCACATAAATCAGACTAATAGCTATAAAAGATAAATTTTATATATTACTTGTTCAAATTAAAAGCTGTGAGGCAGGCTGAGAATAAAGGAATGATTAAAGCTGACGAGCACATGCAGAACTTCAAATTTCTGATGATTCTATTCAGTTCTTAAAGAGTGATAATGGGAGATAGATTTTCTATGTGAAAAAGCAATGTGGATACAGGTTTCTGTGTTGTGTGCAAGGTTTCGGTGGTGGGGAGTTGCAGGGGTGGCCTCTGTGGAAGAAGCTCAGGGACTGTCCTGCGCTGGACACACTCAGTTCCAGATGGCTCTGGACCCACTGCAAGCCAAAGCTGAGCCCATCAGTGAAGTCGGTGTTGCCTCTGTGAAAATGTACTTAAGAAAGGACAGAAAACTCCAGAGAGAGGAGGAGGGAACATGGAAAGAATCAGGGAACAGAGATAGGAGGAGGGAATCAGAGGGAAACAGCAGAAGAACACCGAGGTCAGAGGGGCAGAAGGTGCTCCATGGCAGAGCAGATATTCCTGAAGGGACAGAGCCCGTGGAAGACCCAAGACAGAGAGAGTAAAAGAGCAAAAAAGGAGCAACAAACAGAAACCACTATGTCCCAACTGCAATCACGAGCCTCCTCTGCCATTGCTGCTCCTTGCTTCACTGAAGGTACCGCAGCTGCAACAAGGTGGGAGGAGAGGTGTCTGATGTGAAGTTGAGCCTGGGAAAGGGAGTGGTGTGTTTTCCCTAAATGTTTTAATATTTTTTTCTTGTTTTGTTTTTTGTTTCTTAATACCTGAAAGAGTAATTAAATATTTATATTAATTTGCAGTAAATGAATTTCCCCAAGTCCCCATTCTGCCTGCCACAGTAATTGGTATGTGACCTCCTTGTCTTTCTCTTGACCCACGAGCTGTCTCGCTTCTGTTCCATTTTCTCCCCTGTCACGCTGAGGGTGGGGAGAGTAAGCGAGCAGCTGGGTGGGTGCTTGGCTGCCAGCCGGGGCCAACCCACCATGGACTTTTTTGGTAATTATCTTTTTGGTAATATTGCTGACCTCTTCAATAGTCTCTACTCTTAAAAAGAAATGAACCTTGTTTAGAAGAATCCACCTGTCTAAGCCCCAGAGAAGCAAAAACTCCTGCAATCCTCACTGTTGTAAATACTTCAGAGACAGCTTCACATTTGAGAAGACATACTCAGATACATAGTATTTGATCATTTGTAATGTTGTCTTGTCAACAGAATCACACAAAAGGTTCACGCTAAACCAGCAAAGAAATACTCACGTTCACCAAGGTTGAGACAAATGTGACCTAAATGACTCTTCCTAATGTGTCTTCTTGGAAAAATGTCCTGCTTTCTTAGGAAATGCCATCTTGGCCATCCTCTCTACAGCTATAAATTATATCAACATTAAGAACCAGATGCAAATAAACTGACCTTCTCCTCTAAGAAAAGACTATTTGTATTAGCAAGAGTTGCAAGCTCCAAATCTGGTGCTGTTATGCTTGACTGCTTTCTTAAAGATGCAGAAATCAGGATCAGGAATGCTTGTCTATATTCAGTACAAGTGCAGCATCCAACTGCAATTTTTCAAAATAATTAGATGGCTGGTTGAGCACCTAGTTTTAGTCAATTCAGTTGAACACACGTGTAATTATGATACATCAGAAAACACTGTTTACAATGTTTATTCCTTTTTGATATTAATCATATTATCAAATAAATTTTAAAAATTATTTTTGAACCACTTAGCAATTCTTCTTAGATTTTTATGAGTATCTGAAAGACAACAATTAAACCAATAACATTAAAACACACAAACCACAAAACTGAATGACACTGTCAGTATACAAAAAAAGAACAAAGAACTAATGCGGCATGAAAATGTGGCAATGAACAATCATGCAAGATTGTGTAAAATAAAACTAAATGACAGCTTTTAAGCACATATTAACCACATCAATCAAATACAATGAACACATACTAAGCCATGAAAAACAACAATTTGTAAATATTTATTTCATAGTCTGCATATGAACAAACTTCCAACCTTGGCTAGCGATTGCTTTGGGTTCACATAAAGAGCTTAGAATAATATTGCCTAACTGAGAAAAATACAGCTTTAAGAAGCGAGTAAATTTAAAGTAAGTAAAAGTTTCATACCAAATCTTATAGAACCATAGAAAAATAAAGTTGAAATGACCTTCATAATGTATCTTATACATTCATCTACTCTGAGACAGATCATCTAGTTAAACTAAATATTTTATTAACCTGGTCCAAAAAGTCCATTCCATAGTGCAGATTTCAGAATTATTCCATGCCTCAATTTTCTTTTTTTTTAACGTAAGAAAGTCTGTCCTGTTGTCTAATATGAATAATTCATTTCAGAATTTAAGCTTATTACTTCTTTTCGTATGTACCACGGACACACAGAAACAATTCTTTCTTCTTTGTTTCTGTATTTCATATACCACATGACTCCACATGAGAAAAACATACTCTTGACTTTAGGCTAAATAACCCCAGGTCTTTCCATCCATCTTTGGACATCATGTTTC
>NW_010537026.1:0-8153 GCF_000687285.1 Phaethon lepturus | reverse complement strand
CCTGCTGATGTCCTTCAGAACTTCTCCAACTGACCTCTGTTTTTCTTGAAGTTTTGTGACAGAAATTGAATGCGTTACTTCAGCTTATCAGAGCTCTTGAACCGAAAGGTTATTTTATGTATCGTACAGGTTATTTATGTCATTTGTTCTTTTTCAGAACAGAATGACATGGCTGACTCACAATCAGCTTGTGATTCATTCGTTTTTTCTCTAAAGAACTGCCACTTAGACCGTAGTTTACCCTCATGTATTTATGCAGTCGACTATTTTTTGCTTAAGTGCAGTATCTTTTGCTTGTCCCTGTCGATTGCATCTTATTTTTAAAAACCATTTTCTTCAATTTGACAAAATGCTTTTGCAGTACAACAAAGAACCAATATTCTGAGCACCTGCTATTATTTAAGAGTCTTTCTTCAGATTACCATCCTTCCCAGGTGTGCTATACGTCAGAGACCATGGCAATAACTCCATTGCCAAGGTTGTAAGAACACATCAGCATATTCTCATAATTCTGGAGGTCCTGAATATTTGTTCTGACACTTTTATGGAAATTGAGCTCATGCAGCACCTCTCAAGAGCTCAGTAGTCTGTTAAATAAGGTCTTAACACAGCTGAAGAATCCTTATTTCCACAAAATTCCATGTGGCTTTAAGTCCCATTGAAGTCCAGAAGCATGTAACCACACCAGTACACTCAAAAAAATGTGGCAGGTAGTGGATGAAAACACAAGCACTCTTGAGTTAAGCAAACTCTGCAAGTAAAGACTGGTGCAAAATAATCACTAAAGTGTTATATCCGATACTATTACAGAAGTCAAAAGTTTTTCCTGTGCTTCCCCCTTATTCAGTTGCTGAGGGACACTTTTTCATTTGGTCAAATGAACAGACACTTCTTCATTCATGGTCAAAAACCAAATGGCATAGTTTGCCCCAGTTTGAATATTTTGGCTGTTTCCAAATGTAAAAAAAAGTTTGTTTACTATGTTTTTTGGAACATGTTGTTTCTGGTTTTCTGTAATACAGAAGCTTCAAAAAATAATCATCTAGCCTAAGAAAATAAATAGATGGAAAAGTTTGGAAGATTAAAGACAAAGATCTTCAAAGTTATAAAAGCTTTAAAATAAGGTGGTCTGTCATTCATGGTAAAACAACTTCTGTTCAGTTTTTCACAGAACACTGAAGCTAAAGAGGTTAAGTGCACTGGATGCCCAATGCTTTAGCTTCAGGGTAGACAAAATCACTTATGGCCCTTTAAGTTAAAACCTGAATTAAGGACCTCTTAGAAAACATCCAGGATATCTCAGTCTAGGAAGTGAACATGACTAGTGATAGAGTCATTCTATTTAAGCCACCGGTCTTTCCCCTGCTTTATTTACTTAGTTTTGATTTTCATTTAATTTTACTTTCATCTCACTGAAAGCCAAAAGAAATATATAATTAAAAAAAAATTGATACAAAGCCAAAGTGAGAAATACATGTAAAAAAACAGGAAAAAAATTAAAGAGAGACATATATTTTGAATAATCCCACTACAGCCCAGAATTGAACCCTAACAGTGAAAGATTTTTCAAGAAAAAGAACAAATGTTTTTTGTGCTTTTGGGGTACTTGATATATACAAAAAAGTCTGCTTTTTCTTAAATTATAATTCATTTTATGTATTTTATAATTCATTTTATGTATTGAAGTTTTCTCCAGGCTGGAAAACACGATGATGTCTAGAAAACTGGCATCATTACCACACTAGTGAAAACTAAGTAACTTAATAAGAATAGGCTTCCCAGTAACACCTCTTCCCAAGTTTCCTCTTGCTTCCTGTTCTATTTTCTTAGTTTCAAAGTATGTATCTCACTACATTATAAATTAACTCCAGTTCTAGTTGTCTGAGTGTATTTTGACTGCAGACCTAGTGGGGTGGAGACTGGCTTTTTTGTTTGCCATCACATTGTTAAACACAACAGGATTCCACTTCGTGATGGCATCTATAGATTTCCACAGAGAGGACAATGATGCCTGTGATAATAACCATAGTTAGACTTTCCTAAAGCTGAAGAATTTGAATTTTCCAAATAAACTGGTTCATAAAGAATTCTATTTAAAAAATCAGGAAAAAAATTCTCAGGTTTTAGTATATATCATAGAAATGCAATTGCTTCAGTTAATGAACATAACACAAGAAAGACTTTACTAGTAATACTTAAATAGCTGTTATAGAAATCATTCTATTCATCCGTGGTCACACAATTGCACCCCTGAATAAGCTCTTTGAATGACTTCCTGGAAAATATCTGCCTAGGTTTCTGTCCACTGTTGTCTACAACTGAAGCACACTTACCAAAATCCACGTGCAATGAATGGACATACAAACAAATGCTCCAACATTAAGTACAAGCACTTAAAAGATTAAACACCTTAGTGATGCTATTTTGTTTTTAATTACCTTGTACCTATGAATGTTGTACTTTTCTTGCAGAAATATCTTAAGATATTCCTGTTTTTATTCCTGTGTTTACAACAAAAGAAAAGATCCAGTGCTTCTGAAGTGTTGGGGTTTCTTCCCATTATCTTGCTTCTAGAATATGTGCCACACTAACACATCGACTCCTTGGGAAGTTATATAAATTATATTATTCTTGCAGTAGCCTTCTTAGCCAGCAGAAGTTTTTAAGCATCAGTGAACGAAGCACAAACTTCTATAGCTAGTCAGACAGCTGAAGTTTTAGAATAAAGAACAGTATTTCAACATTCTTAGAGCTAGGGAGTATCTAATTTAAAATATAGAAAAACTACTACGCAAAGAGGTAACAAATGTCCATTATTGTTCATTTCTACAGAAGTTTTTTGGGTAGCTGCCTCATCAGAAAATAAAATCCTATTGCTAAGCAAATTAGCTAAGAACACAATCACAGAGCAAGCATACTTAATGAGTGTATTAAATTTGGAAAAGAAATATGTCTCATTTTAAACAAAGAAGTAGACTTAGTACTGGCAAACAAAAATCTAATCTCCAGTATCTGTGATGATTCGATGAATAGGAAACCCTTGAAACCAATGGAAAGACTAACATTGACTTCAAACAGCTTTGGGTCTGGTTCCAAAATTTACACTGACTGTAATAACTCTTTATATTCTATTAACATCTGTCTTATTAATGCTCAAAACCCCAGTAAGTTTTGAAGTGGCCAGCAGGCACAAGAACTATTCCTTTGAGAGAAACTCCACATATCATATACCACCTTCTATTGCAAGAAAACTTGGAGATTTTCAAACATATTTTATAATTGCTGAACCACAGAATAGCCACAAGGAGAGATGTCTCCAGAATCACAATAGCAGAGATCTTCACACCTTAGCCTACATTCAGTCTCTTGCTTTTCTCTGGACACCCCCATTTCTTTTCCTTATCCCCTGAATATAGGAGAAAATTGTCTTCTGCCCAAGATGAGTCTGTCTTTACCCACTACTCCATTAATGAGTTATTTAAAGATGGTTTCTTCTGGTCAGGGAGACAGTCATGAATCTGCCCTGCGAGTGAGCTACTGAAATACCAGCAATAGTCTGTGAAAGTGTTCCACTGCTGTCATATAACTTGCACAATCTATAACCTACACAATTTGGTCCAATAAAAAGTTTATCCTTCTCTGCAAATCTTGCTTCTTAAACTATCATAATGTACCCGTTAAATACCTATTAAATGTATGTTCTATTTATCTTTACCTCCACATAAGCTATATCCATTTAAGTGAGCTTCAATTACATAGAACACTACTACAATATAAATAATGAAGAGTTACTCATTTTAGCACTTCATATATACTTATTTCCAAAGACTAATTCTGGCCTCTGCATTTCAGGTTTGCCAGCAGTGATAACGAAACCTCATGGATCTGACTGTCCTTTACAGCAGGAAAACCATTTAAGCACAGTACTTCGTAGCGAGAAGCATGCTATAATCTTATGATTTCTTATCGATTCATTGCACATGAACTATGTTTATAAAGATACAATTACTCAAACGCAGTCCTTGAAATAATCTAGCAATTATTAAACATTTATACTGCAAATGAGGGCTGGAGCACCTGTCCTATGGGGACAGGTTGGGAGAGTTGGGGTTGTTCAGCCTGGAGAAGAGAAGGCTCCAGGGAGACCTTATTACAGCTTTCCAGTACCTGGAGGGGGCTTACAGGAAAGCTGGAGAGGGATTTTTTACAAGCGGATGTAGTGACAGGACAAGAGGTAATGGCTTTAAACTGAAAGAGGGTAGATTTAGACTAAATCTAAGGAAGAAATTCTTCACTATAAGGGTGGTGAGGCACTGGAACAGGTTGCACAGGGAAGTTGTGGATGCCCCATCCCTGGAAGCGTTCAAGGCCAGGCTGGATGGGGCTTTGAGCAACCGGGTCTAGTGGAAGATATCCCTGGCCATGGTAGGGGGATTGGAACCAGATGATCTTCAGAGCTGCAGAGGTATTTGGAACTAATTTTACAATAGCTCTCAAATTAAATGAAAGCTGATCCTTTTTGAGAGCAACATTATTTCGAATCTGAGTATATACTTCACATTTAACATTGTATCAGCAGCCTGTGGAAATATCTCATGCTGAATTGGGAAAATATTATACTAAGACAGCTGCTAATGGAAATAGCCTGTGTTCCTATGGGACAATTATCTTGCTCTTAGAGGATGAACTCTTCGCTGGGTAAAAAACTTGCTAGACGGCCAAGCCCAGAGAGATGTGGTGAATAGAGTTAAATCCAGTTGGCAGCCGGTCACAAGCGGTGTTCTCCAGTGCTCAGTTTTGGGGACAGTCTTGTTTAATATCTTTATCAATGATCTGGATGAGGGGATCGAGTGCTCCCTCAGTAAGTTTGCAGATGCCAAATTAGGTGGGAGTGTTGATCTGCTTGAGGGCAGGAAGGTTCTCCTCATAAGACTTGTGCTCTAGATCTTTCATCAGCTTTCTTGCCCTTCTCTGGACATGCTCCAGCACCTCAATTTCCTTTTCATAGTGAGGAGCCAACACTGAACACAGTATTTAAGGTGCGGCCTCACCAGCACTGAGTACAGGGGCACAATCACTTCCCTACTCCTGCTGGCCACACTAAGTCTTATGAGGAGCAGCTGAAGGAACTGGGGTTGTTCAGTCTGGAGAAGAGGAGGCTGAGCGGAGACCTTATCGCTCCCTACAACTACCTGAAAGGAGGTTGTAGTGAAGTGGGTGTTGGTCTCTTCTCCCAAGTAACTAGCAATAGAAAGAGAGGAAATGGCCTGAAGTTGCACCAGGGGAGGTTTAGATTGGATATTAGGAAAAGTTTCTTTACTGAAGGAGTTCTCAGGCATTGGAACAAGGAAGTCGTGGAGTCACCATCACTGGAGATGTTCAAAAAACATGTAGACATGGCACTTCAGGACATGGTTTAGTTGGCATGGTGGTGTTGGGTTGACCATTGGACTTGATGATCTTAAAGGTCTTTTCCAACCTTAATGATTCTATGATACTATGACTTGACTGCCATTGCAACACGTGTTTTTCAAAACACATTGAAAATTTTGCCCAGTATTTTCAAATGTCTCAAAAAATTTCAAAAAAGCACGGGCTTGAGGCTAGTTTCCCAATAATATTTAGTTTCCTGCCTCATTAAGACAACAGTATTCAGGAGCTGTTGTGACTAGGTATTGTTTTAAAGTATAAGGGTTATATTTCTGGAAGCTGTGATTCGATATCTTGTTACATATATTTTCGATGCACAGGGGGAAATGTTGGTCTTGCTGAAATGAATTGAAATTTTTTATTATTTTCAGTGGGATCAGAATTTCAGTTGTATTTGGGGCTTTCAAGATTTCCTAAACTGGTTAGGAGCAGGGGCAACTGTTACCTGTGGAGCCTCGTTACAACCGCCCAATTCAAAACAGAAGAAATAAGGCTATTATGTGTTATTTATTTATGAGCTTTCATTTAGTAGTGAAAGATTTAAACATAATTTATTGAAAGTCACACAGCAAATCAATGTTAAGATCAGAATTCTGTGTTTTGCATTTTTTGGTTTGTTTTTTTCTTCCTCTGCAGAGGTATTATTTTCTACTATGATATGTATAAATTAGAGCACATTTCAAGATTACTGCAAGTAGCATGAGAACATACAGTACCTACTTACTGGAATGTTAAAAATCACCTTCTGATGTAATGTAATTTTATATATTGTTCATCTAACTTCTCATATTGACTGTAATATTCTACTGGCAGAAACTGGGTAATTTCCTGAAGAAAAATGACTAACTGAAGAGGAAGATGACTATCATTTAAAAAACAGTATTAGAAATTAAAGAAAACGAGGTTTCAGGCTAAATTTATGACAGACCTAACAAATGTTGACACATAAAGCTGAGAGTTATCTTCTTTTATCAAAATTCTTCTCCTTCATTTTTCTCTTTTGATAGTGTACAGGACAGCACATACAAAATTCAAATTCCTCTAGGTTTGAGATGACGTTATAAAAGAATTTAACAGTAAATTTAGAAAAGGTAGCTGGGAACAGAAGCAGCAAAAGATGAGAGAAGTAAGATGAGAAGATCAAGTAACCATTTAAATTACTCAGGAGTGCAATTTGCTGTTTCAAAATGATTTACATTTAATTCATCTATAATGTATAAGCTTTCCACGATTTCACTTCACCATAATTATAATTGCTAAGCAGATCTTTGACAGACATGAAGAAAATAGGAGAAGCACATCAGTAGGTTAAAGCAGAATTCCCTCACCTTGTACTCTTTCAAATTTTCCAGTTTGACTCACTGATAAGGGGCTCTAAAAATGTTTCATTCTTGATTGTATCCTTCACTGCTTTATCAACTTTTTTTGCTGAGAAATTTTTAATTGTGATCAAAACTGTTGTTTTCAAAATGTAGATTTAAAAATAGAAGTCATAAAAGAAGACAGACTATTCCACCAGAAATGCTCGCTTGACTAAACTTAATAGTCTGAAAATAAGGTTAATTTCTCCAAACCTTTTGATGGAAACAAAGGATGTGGGCAAGTGACACTAATCTTCTCAGCCTATATATTCTGCTGTAGTTGGCTCTTCAAGTGGCCAGGTCATTAGTCCTCCAGGTAACCAGGTGTGCTTAAATTCCCAGCTCCATCTTAGTTCTGACTGTGGGCTATTTTTATCATGCCTGCATAACAAGGTCTTAGCAGTATTTTTTGCTAATAACCAAGCATTAATGCCCAATGGAATGTACAGGATTAAAATTTATTGAGAACAGTGATGATCAAAGAAAAGGAACCTGTTCCAGAAAAGGTTGTCAGCAATGAAAATTAGTACAAAACATAAAATGTCAGTGAATCTCCGTCCAGAGGCTTCCTGAACATGGATGGATTTAAATTCCAATTTTTGAATTGAATTTGAATTCGAAGTGTAACTAAAACACTTCAGAAACTTAACTAAAGCAGTTCCAAAATGGGAGGGTTGTAATGGAAAAAGTTTAAAGGTAAAGAAGAGAGGAAATTATTTCCAGTGGGACAGTCACTAAGTGATGAAAAATAAGAAAAGGAAATCTGTCACAGATACCGAGGACTACAGAGATGAGAAAGGGGAGAGCAAGTGAGCGCAGGCTTGCGGAGGTACTGGAGAAAGCAAGCTGAAATCTCTATAAAGGGAGAAGCCTCGCTCTTGTCGTGTTGAGCCATGTATGCTGTAATTTTGAATTGGCAAGTAATGCAAATGGGATCTTGGCATGTGTCCACTTGCGGCATCCAAACACTAGCAAGCCTGAGGGACCCTGTGTCTGACAATAACAGTACTGCATTTCAAAGCCTGGCCTGATGCCTCCTGCCGTTTAACCACCACCACCAGCACGCAGGGCTTTTTCTCCGTAGTTTTTAATCTTCTGCAGGTGCCAGCTTTTAAGTGCGCCTGAACTGGGTCGCGGCATCCACGTTTTACCAGCCACCCAACGTCGGACCGGTCCCAGCACCGGGCACCCCCTTCCCTGAAGGCT
Source organism: Phaethon lepturus (assembly GCF_000687285.1). NCBI lineage: Eukaryota > Metazoa > Chordata > Aves > Phaethontiformes > Phaethontidae > Phaethon > Phaethon lepturus. Next base: position 156 of record NW_010537026.1, on the reverse strand, counting down.
GGGAGACGGCTTCCCCACCCCGCCGGCAGCCCGAGCAGAGGTGGAGGAAGGCCGGGTAAGTGCGGAAGGAGGCCGGCCTCCGGGCCGGCACAGCTCCTGCAAACGGGCACAGGCGGCCGAGGGGACACTTTGCTTCCCTTGCCTTCCCCTCCGCTA
>NW_010537025.1:0-5865 GCF_000687285.1 Phaethon lepturus | reverse complement strand
ACTTTGTTCCTCTAGTCCCCATCTTGCAGTCAAAGTAGTCATGCTATATTCTATGAAAAGAGAATGTTACTTTTGGAAACATCCTTCACATTGTTTAAATGAATTTGTTTCTGTCTAACATCCATTTACTGTACTCTTTTCAGAATAAAAAGTAAGAACACCCAGCACATTACATTCAGGTTCTGATACACATATAAACTGCTAGTAAGCAAACTTTCAAATAGCACAGTTACTTACCTTTCTGGAGAAATATATAGTTGACAGAGTCCTTCTCAAAACTCTTAATCATTACAAGTCTCTGCCTGAATATGGAATCATTTTTATGGACTTGACTTGCCTTACTACCTGTTCACACATTACTTCTCAAGCATGTTTCTAGTACTACATTGTCTTTATTGATTCAATGATGTGTATACCTGTTTGATTCAATAAATTTGTGAGACAACCTAATTTTACTCTAGTTACGAACACATACTGTGTTCTTCCCATGGGAAAAGTAGGTAAAATGGATACCGAGTGACATTTTACCATTCTGTTTTTCTGTTTGTTTTCTGTTTGTGATTCAGTATTTGTATTTTGAGTTTGCATAAGAAATAAACAAAGTTTGAAGGATTTTTTTTTTCCCCTGCATGTTGTTAAGAAATTTAAGGAAGGCTGACAAAGATAATTTTTCTCCCCCCTCCTCCTAATAGGTGTGCTGAAGTCACCAAAAAAAGAATTTGTAGATAAGAAGCTAATAGTAATTATCTTTTGGAGTGCAAATGACACAACATCACGATCATGTCCAGTTAGGAGATCTTCAGTGAAGCTTTTGGAGAATGTGTCAGTCGCTGCCTTCTGTTGTAAACTCTTTTAAGGTAAAAGTACTTAATATCAGTCCACAGTACTTCAAACTCCATGAGAAAATTCGCAGCTTTTAATAGGGTTCATGACCTCTATCCCTTAGCCTTGGTCAGTACAACAAGTGTTTACACATGCAGACTGTGTACCACTGGCATAGCCCATTTGCTGCGTGTTATGGCGGGAATTTTTTGGCTCACTTGCAAGTAGCTAAACTGAACACTGGAGACAGAACTAATTTACTATAAAATAAAAACCTCAGTTCTTAAGCCACAGATGAAGTAGAACCTACTGCAGAGTTATATATGATTTCAGGCTACTGCCAAATCTGACTGTATAATGGTTATAAAAGAGGTGACGGTGATATGCTGACAAGCTGTAATGTGTCATGTGGGGGGGGATTTCTATTTCTCTCCAAATTATAAGGCTGAAAACACAATGTACTGCTCCTTTCCTACCAGTTTTATCCTGCATAGTGCTTCTTCAGGCACAGCCAGTTACATGAAGTCAGTCAGAGAAAACGTTTTTCTAGAATGACTTAGAAGACAACTTCAATTTTAGTAGTGATTTCTTTCATAGACTTTGTATTTTCCAAAGCTTTAAAAGATAATGCACTAGGTGGTAAAGACAGTGCTGAAATGTTTCACACTGTAACTTGTTCCATTTACCACTAGCTCCCTTCCTGTTACCCCTAGGTTATTCAGACATTTTCTCCTTGTCTCTATAAAGTTCTACAGGATCATTACAAACAAATTTTAAGTGTTCACAGCTTTTACCCTCTTCTGGGAATGGTTTCACTGAGACATACCAAAAGTCCACCTAGATAGTTCTTTCACTGCCAGCACAAACTAGTCCTGTCTAGGCAATGTATAGGAGAAAGGGCTGACACACAGTGATAGATTCATAAGTATATTCTCCCAGCACCTCAAAAGTCAATTAGTATGGATTTTACGGGTAGAAGCAGCACGATTCTAAACTAAAAGAGGGCAGATTTAGACTAGATACAAAGGAAAAAAAAGTTCACAATGAGGGTGGTGAAACACTGGCACAGGTTGCCCAGAGAGGTGGTAGATGCCCCATCCCTGGAAACATTCAAAGTCAAGGTGGACAGGACTCTAAGTCAGCTGATCTAGTTGAAGATGTCCCTGCTTCTTGCAGGGGGATTGGACCAGGTGCTCTTTAAAGGTCCCTTCCAATCCAAACTACTCTATGATTCTATGATTCTCTTTGTGTCCAGGTATGAAAACATTTCCACATACAATATAAAAAAAAATTGCAATAGTCTAAGACTCTGTAAAGAAACTTTCTGTTCTTGATTGTTCAAAGATTACTGGGAATACTGTGAGGATACTAGTTCCTCAGGTGACTTCTAATGAGCCAGTCTTTTCTAAATGACTGTAATTGCAGGATTTTCAATTTTTAAATGAATGTATCAGCTTTGTGTAGAAAGGTTTCTGTAGTAGGCAGACTACAGGGCTAGCTTCAGTGAGAAGCTGCTAGAAGCTTCTCCTATGTCCGATAGAGCCAATGCAGACAGATCCAAGGTGGACCCACTGCTAGTCAAGGCTGATCCAATCAGTAACAGTGGCAGTGCCTCTGGGATGACATATTTAAAATGGGGAAAAAAAACCTGCAAAACAGCAGTTGCAGCTGGAGAGATGAGTGACAATAGGGAAGAGGAAAAACTCTGCAGACACTAAGGTCAATGAAGAAGGAGGTAGAGCATGTCCTCCAGGTGCCTGAGTGGAGATTCCCCTGCAACCTGTGGAGAAGACCATGGTGAGGCAGGCTAGCAGCCCATGGAGGTCCATGGTGGAGCAACTAACTCCCTCCACCCCCAGCAGATTCCCCTGCAACCTGTGGAGAAGACCATGGTGAGGCAGGCTAGCAGCCCATGGAGGTCCATGGTGGAGCAGATACCTACCTGCAGCCCATGGAGGTCCTCATGCTGGAGCAGGTAGATGCCCGATGGTGGCTGTGATCCTGTGGGAAGCCTGCACTGGAGCAAACTCCTGGCAGGACTTGTGACCCCATGAGGGTCCCATGCTGGAGCAGTCTGTTCCTGAAGGACTGCACCCCATGGAAGGGACACAGGCTGGAGCAGTTCATGAAGAACTGCAGCCGGTGGGAAGGACTCATGTTGGAGAAGCTTGTGGAGGACTCTTTCCTGTGGGAGGGACCCCACAACAGAGCAGGGGAAGAGTGTGAGGAAGAAGGAGTGGCAGAGACAACATGTGATGAACTAACCACAACATCCATTCCCCATCCCCCTTCCCTGCTGAGCGGGGAGAACGTAGACAATTTGGGAGTAAAGTTGAGCCCAGGCAGAAGGGAGGGGTCGTGGGAATGTGTTTTAAGATTTAGGTTTTACTTCTCCTTATTCAACTCTGATTTGGTTGGCAATAAATTAAATTAATTTCATCAAGTTGAATCTGTTTTGCCCATGACGGTAATTGGTGATTGATCTCTCTCCCTGTCCTTATCTCAACCCATGAGTCTTTCATTATATTTTCTCTCCCCTGCCCAGCTGAGGAAGGGGAATGATAGAGCAGCTCTGGTGGGCACCTGGCATCTAGCCAGGGTCAACCATCCACAATGGGAAGCATCTGTACTCCAATCATAATATGACTGGACTTACAATGTAAAGTCGGGATTTTGAAGATCAATCAAAGAATATTTTCCTGAAGTATCATTAGTAACTCTTAAATCAAATTCTGTAATTCCTGATTACACAAATACCAAAGGAACTAAAAACAGATAAAAACCTTCAAAATCAAGAGCTTGCTTGAGCACAAATAAGAATGTGGGGCTGCTCTTGATCCATCAGAGACATTAAGTACATCAATATGGATGAGGAACAATATTTTTTGTTATTGAATGTGGAACTAATTATTGTATAGTTAAGAGCATACAGATACAAAATTAAGAGTAAACAGAAGTAAAGCAAAAGCTGATCTGTCAAGAAGTAGAGTTTAATTTTGTCTGTATTCATGAAAACAAATATTTGAGATAAAAATTTGATTTATCATTTAACACTTGGTATTTGTCAAAGGTTTATTGAATTATATCTTTTTAAGGTATGGAGATCTTACATTAGAATACCCATGAACCTTAAGTAGCAATCTGAAATAATAAAACTGCTTGCAGACACAAATTCTCTCATGCAGATTCGCTAGTTGCTCTAATATGAATGAATCGGGATATTTTTCCAAAACATATTTACAGTTTAAGCAACTGTTAGGTTCTCTATTTCTGTCCCTGCTACACAAATATATTTTAACTATTATTTAGCGCCTGATATGTGTTTATAGAAATCACATTTTTCATTGGCAAAGTCAATATATTTCTGCCTTCATTCTAAGAAAACAACCCCAAGAGAGCTGGATATTAAGTATTTTCCCTCTCACTTCACTGGTGAACCCAAACTGGTAGGTTTTTACCCCAACATAACTAGTTTTCACAACAGATTAGGAAGGGAATAAAGAAATAACACACTCATACCTGACACCACACCATTCAGAGTACTTCATTTTGGCTTTGATATCTTACTTCCAACATCTTAAAAATCCTGTTTTGGGTTAGTGTACTTCCAAATCTTAAATTTGATAAAGAAATTAAAAAAACAGTTATTGAAAGTGATGATTTCTCATATCTAACAAAAGCAGAAAGCTTGCAAATACTTACATCAAGTTTTAAGTCAAATAAACATAAATTCCTTTCAGGTCGTTCTTTCTCTATCCTATTTTCTCTTCACCCCATTTCAAAATAGCTTAAAGGCTATCTTCTGTACACAACAAAATGACTTGTCACTTGAATTTCTATACAGACTTTCAAAAGAGTGATACATAATTTATAGGTTTCACAAATATCAAAAGAAAAACCATTTAATAAAAGGCTTCTTTATCTCTTAATCAAATCTAGTTTATCCTGTCAAGCTTTTTAAATTATGTTTCATTTTTGTTAATTCAGGGAGATTAAGTCCCCTTCAGCAAAACTCAAGGATGAAACACCCAAAAAGGTATTTGGATTTATCTAGTTGTTAAAGAAAGAAATGTTGAATTATTAATGTCTTACATACAACTAATCAGAATGCTCTCTATATTCATAAGTGGAGGGAAAAAAAAGAAAAAATAAGAAAAAAATATAGTATTTTCTCATGTTTTGCCAAAAAGCTCTCACTTACTCTCACATATATTTTCCCATTTACAGGTTGTTGATACAAATTAGGATACTGGGTTTCATGAGAAAAATACTGGAGCTATTACTTGATAGCAGAAAAAACACTTTTAGGAAGGTAAAACACTTATTGTTTTTTGTCAGCCAGAACATTGGTTATCTGGTTGCTCTAACTCTGGTCTTGTCTTATGCTTAGTGTATTCATCTCGTACCGAAGAGCATTGAAGATCCTTCTCTGCCTGAGGGGTTTAAACTTTTTTCATCTAAATTAGAACTGGCAGTACATAAATATAATGTGTATTAACATAAAAAATGCATGATAAAGACAATTACCCTTGCAAAAGTATTCCCTCCAAGTGGTATTGAAATTATACAAATATTGTCCCCTTCCTTTATCAATATGTTACATGCCATCTACATGATGGATAAGTTTTCTCAAAAATACCTCACTTCTAAACATACATTTGTTTTACTCATTGTGATTTGTTATTTCTTTGCCTGTATTTTACAGAAGATATTTCAAAGCTATTTACATAAACTCTGTGTTACTTTTATGAGTTTGTTGTAACAGGGTCCAAATATATGTTTTATTATAAGGGAAGAAATAATATTATATTACTTTATTATTGTTGAAAAATAATTAGGAAAATTCTACAAGTCTGTCAGACAGAAAAGGAAGGTCAAAGGAAGCGTACTCGCCTTGATGAGCAAGACTGGCATACTGGTAACAACAGATGAGGAGAAGGCTGAGGTACTCAGCGACTTCTTTACCTTAGTCTTCACTGGCAGTCTCTCTTTGAACACGTCTCCAGTGAATGGACTGCAAGATGGGGACTAGAGGAACAAAGT
>NW_010537024.1:0-35314 GCF_000687285.1 Phaethon lepturus | reverse complement strand
CTCGGGAGGGCGCGGGGCTCGGCCCTGCTCTGCCCGGACCCCCCCAGCCTGCCTTCCCCTGCCCGCCACGGAAGCCAGAGCCGGCCACAACTGAAGCAGAAGAACAAGGACTCGGGACAGAAGCTGCTCATAGGGAAAAATAGTCCTTCCTGCCCCTGGTACGGGTTCGGAGGGTTTTTTCTAAACGGAAGCCAAGGGCACTCTGAACTAGACTGCACCAAGAATGCTGAGCTTGCCCAAGTCTGGTACCGTCCATTTTCTGGCCACTGCAAAGACATCTCTTCCTCTCCTGTCTCACCGTGTATTATATAAAGTGTATACTGTAGAGTGTATTTATATACCTTTAAAGTCTTCCCCTAAATTGTACACAAAACCAGATTGTTTACCACCTTTCCACTCACTAGTTCAGCAATTTTGACTAAAAATTAAGTACTAAATATTGATCAGAATAGGTTTACATCCAGGATATAAAAGCAAGCATGAAGTATACAAGGCCTTCAGCCATCTCTTATTTACCCCAGTTGTATGTACCATACCTATGTAGCCTCTACAGACTAATAAAGCAGTAGCCATATAAGCAAAGTTGAAGAGGCTTCCTACTGAATTGGGCAACAGCTTCGAAATGCTGAGATTTAACATGTAAATAGTTGAAAAGTGTTTTTTCAAACACTTAGTAGGTTTAAAATGTTTCCTTCTCCACCTCGGAATAAACGTATTCTACAGAATGAGTCAGATGTTCGCATGTTACAGAAGACACCACCTGTGCTCCAACATAACTACACTCACCTCTGTGGAATTGCTCCATTTTCACTGGTGTACTGAATCCACTCAAGATGTGAAGAGTGGAAATGTCATGAGGCAACATCCAGCACTTCTAAAGGAATCTGCTAAAAAGTTGCAGAGAGAAGCAGCATTGCCTTAGCACATCTTCTGACGCAGAATAAAAAAAAGACAAACCACCGGGGAGGGGAGGGTTTTGGGGGGAGGAATTTCAGCACATGGAGTGAGACCAGGTAGGCACAGAGAAGTGCATTATTAGGAGGCAGCCTGGAGTCCAAAGGTCTTAGCATAGCTAATCAGAGAGTACCTAGAGCATCTCAGAAAGTACACATAGCTTTTCAACTGCTCATGTTGTGGGGAAAAAAGGGTTTGAAGGCAGTTGGATTTCAGTCTTTCTAGATAGCATGTGGTAGATTTAACTGAATACTCAAAAATGCTTAACTTTTATCTAATTCTAATTGAAGACAATTGGATTCAGGATGTTACGCATTTTCAAGTAATTTCCACTGACAAAAAACATGCCACAGAATAAACTTACCATCACACTTTAATAGTTGACTTTCCAGTCCAGTTTGAAACAAGAAATCTTAAACTGAGGATTTCTCTGAACTTGGAGAACTGCGTATTTTTTCCCATTATTGGAATGCAACCCAGACAGCATGTTGACATAAACTGGATGAGATTGCAGTGAAATGAAATGAGATAGATTAAATAACAGTACCAAACCGTTCATGTTCATTCTGATATTCAGGCGTTTTTGCTGTTTTGCAATTTTAAATGAGCATTTTCTTTCAAAACATGCCTTTTTTCAGTTACTAAAATGTATTACAAAGCAATTGGTGACATTTACAAGTATTTATGTCTTGTCTCTACCAATCTTCATCTCTACCACTCATTCCTTATCTTCTGAAAAGAATAATCGAATCAATGTTAAAAAACAGTAAATACCATTTATGGTCATTATTGGTGTTAACAATTTAGTTAAATAAAAACAGTAAAGTTTCCATATAGTGACATACAGGTTGTGCAGATTTGTTTTATTTTACAAACTGATGGACATTGACATAGCCCTAATTTAGATATCTACTGCAAAACTTTCTGCAGTAAAAGTGTTAATGTTTCCAGGTTTCATATGGAGATGGATGGAAAAAGACAGCTGTAGTTGTACAAGAACTATGCTGATGCTAATTACAGCTTGGAGGGGCAGCATCAGCTTTTAACTATAGAAAGAAAAACTGATGAGACCAATAGAGCTGATCGAACTCACTGAAAATCACAGCATACTGTTCAATACAAACAGTATGGAGCATGTATATGCTATCATTATTTACATAACAAGTGAAATTAAACCTTTTTGTTGTTGTAAATCAGAGGAAGATAACATTGCACATCTGCTAAATTATTCTCGAAAGCCAAACCTAGAACAGCATCTACATGAAACTGTCCATTAGCAGCCCGCAGCTTTGGCAAGAAACTGTGAAGAAATGCTCACCACTCAGTTTCACCTGCCTGTTATTGCTATATGTACTTATTTTTTGCTAAGCTGCAAATACCATTTATTAATACTGCTGTGATCATGGATTAGCAGTTTCAACCATTTAGACTTAACCAGCATAACACAGTGTTGACTGAGTGATCTGTAGCACCAGAAATGAGTCAGGCTGCTGAGAACCTCAAAGAATAAAAGCCTATAATGGACACATTTTCTCCAACTACAACCAGTCCTGCTCTCAGGTTTCTGTAAGTGTGTATCCGCTAGGGAAATACCTGCCAATATTACTTAACGCAAATCAAAACTAGATCATGAATCCAAATAAGCCTCCAGCAATGCAGGATAGTTAGGATCCAAAAATTACTTAAATTTCACTTTTGGTAAATGACTTTGTTGGAGAGCTAACCATTTAAATAAAAATGTTAATAATCCATTATTATCCTTTGTTTTAGAAGGAAAAACAAACCATGTCCAAAAAAACAGGTTTCAGTCCTTTTATCTTATGAGTATATTGCACACTGCAGTTTGTCACATTCTTCAGTTTCTCAGCCATGGTACTTAGGATGCGAGAATCGTGGCATGCAACAGCCATAAAATTTGGCGACAAAGTATGTGGAATAGAACAGAGTCATATTACTATATATGAAATGCCACATGCTATACTGCAAACTATCAGTATACAAAATTGTTTCACTACACATAAAGAATATATATATATATATGTGTGACTTTGGCAGTTCTTACCTGCAGTATATTATGTATTTCTGGTCATCCATGTTCCAAATGAAGCAGCTACTTAAAACAATAATTGGTACGACCAGAGAATGAAGAGCTTCTTTTAAGATATTTCAGGACCTTGTTTAGTCTAATCAAAATAAGGCTAAGAAGAAACATAGCTGGTGTTTATAACTATCTACGACAGCATTAAATTGATATAAACTACCTAAAAAAAAAAAGTTGATAAAAATAAAACTGAAATTTCCTACTCATACATGATGTTAAAAACTGTATTTTAAACAAGAAGACACTGCAAAACAAGGCCTTTCTATAAGATTGTATTTCCTCCTCTATTTTAAGACAAGAGTTCAAATATGACTGCCTGTGACAAGAGGGGACCAAAGTCCATTACCAAAACTTACTGATCTTCTGAGAGTTTGTCCATAGTACATGAAGTATTCATATTTTGGCTTTGACCTATGAAAAACATCAACTAATAAAACCGTCTTTGTAAAGTCCATGCAGCAGCAATAAGCTCACTTGCACTCTGACTTTAATTCTGGAATTGTGACTTCATAGGGAGTAGAAAGAGATCCCAGGGTTTTCATCCTGCTTCCTATTACTTTTTAGATGTTTGTTGGCATATGAGGAAAATAAAAACATGTTGTTTTCCTGGATTGCTGTCAGAAGTGGTTCTAGGTCCTTGTTACACTTGGTCACAGCTTTTCTGGCAAGGGCTGCTTCTCACTGAACCCAGTTTTTCAACCTTTCTTTGGATATAAAATACAAGCAGCTGAGACACTTTTTTGGAGCATGTCATAATGTACTTATTCAAGGAAATGCTATATGGTTATGGTATTTCAGGAGCTGGGTGAGTGGCTGATTTTGGGTTTTTTTAATTATGTGGGGCAGCAGGAGTGTGAAGATGACAATTTGTCCTTGATAAAGCAATCAGGCATGACTAAAAAGATTGTTGTATAGTTCCTCCCCTGGGTAAGCCAGTAATTCCAGGGGAACAAAACAAGCACAGGACAGTTACACCTTCTAGACCCAAGGGGAGCAATGGTAGACCTCTACTTTCACTCTTTAAATAACAGAACAATTAACTGGAAGAGTCTGAACAAATTGTGCCATCTAATAGTCCATTGCTGAGCAGTTTGACAAATTAAGAACTGAGATTCTGTACTTCATAAGGGGATTAGTACTGCCATTTGCCCGGTTTGCATGCCAAACAGTAAGTGAAAATATGAATACCCTGGTTCAATTCGATTTGTTCAGTAAGCAACATACTAAGAACTATTAATGTCATCTGCAAAGGAAGACTAGCATTTACTGACTGGAGAAGGAAAATGGTCTCTTAATGATATTTACAGCATGTCCATGTCCCGTATTTTTTAGGTCTAGCATGTGAATTCAAGTGCACAGAATTTCACCCTGAATCATAGCAAATTTCACTGTTGGGGTAAAACCTACTCTACCCCCAAAGTATGTTACCAGTAAGTCAGACTAGCACACAAGATGCACATGCTAGAAAGGACTGGAGTGCATTTAAGTTATTCCACTGACTTAATTCATGAGCTGTCAGTTGGCTAGTCACCTCCAGACCTTCTTAGAAGATTCACCAGCTATATAAACTAATAAAGAGGGCCAGGAGAACCTGTCAGGACAAGAGCTGCCAAAACCACTATGACTCAGAAGTCTGTGAGTGGATCCTTATGGGACTGATACTATTGAAGTCAGGGGAAGTGACTCCGTATCTAGCAGGGAATGCTTTTCAAATGGAAGACTGACCAGATTTTCACAAACATATTTCTGTTCTTTTCCACAATCATCTGAGTTTAATGTCTTTCCCCTCCATTGCGCATTCCACTCCTCCTGCCATCTGATACTACAGATAGCATTCAGTCATGCACATCATTCTCTCAAAGCCCTGTCTATGACGTACGTGCTACTGGATAATCCTGTCAGCCAGACACACAGGTCATTATCAAGTATGCAAGTGCCTAAAGCAGTGAAATAACAGAGTCTGTCAGGATGAGAGACATTATGATTAACCAGCCTAGCACTTTTTAAAATCAGTCAGTTGTCCATGAACAGAGCAAAGCCCTTACAAAAGCTATGGACTTCTTTAGCTCAGTAGCATCCCAGACATATAGTTCCCAGAATCACATTTTAAGACTGCATCATCACATTAGTGAGACCAAATTATTGGTGAGCAGCAAAAGCATCTTAAGGTCTTAAAGATTTGTGGGGGTTTCTAGGACTAAAATACTTTGAAAGACGCAAGGTTTATAGGCTTAGAATAAAAAAAGATGTAAATAATGTCAAGGATCACAGCCCCTTAACTAACGGCCAAGGAAAGTAAGGTCTGGAAATCACTATCATTTTCCCCTCGAGGAAAACTAAATGCCAGCCAGTTGCACCCAGTATGACTCCCCCCCCCACCAAAAAAAAAATTAACACAAAGTGTGACTCATCACTATGGGAAGTTTAGTTTATGCAAGCATAGGGCTAGAGACACCAAGAAACAGAACTGATTCTTGGCCAAATACAACTCCCTTTCAAGGCTGCTGATTTATTTTGGAACATGCCCTCAAAAAAAAAAAAAAATCCACAACTAATAGCAATAGTCTCCTTACAAAACTGTGCAAGGTTGGGAATTTCAAGGCACACTGATACCTATGCAAAGCTCAACCAGTGTCTTTGAAACCACACCAGATATAGACCTTTTCTTCACCCATGCTTTGGCTCTGTAGCACTGAAGGTACAACTAGTCCAAGAGCTAATTCATTTACTGCACTACCATCAATCTGCTGGATGCCTCCTCCCTATGCTTGTATTTTTGACAATCAGACATGGATACTCTTTTGAGTATTTATTAAAATACTAGAACTATCACATCTGAAAATTAGAACACTGATAATCTCATTTGACTGATCATCATAATACATATTGCTCATCTTCGGTACTGTTTGTGAGGTTTGGACTGAAGGTCATATTGAAAACAGGGCTGAATACTAGAAGTGGACATACGAACGAAGAGAAAGCTTCCACCCTATGAAAGGCAAATGGAAGTGAGTACACAGAAAGTTACAAAATGAAGGTAGCAAGAACAACACCGGAGACCCAACCCCAGTTAGAGAGTCTGTTGCACAACAAAGTAAATAGGTTGGACTCAAAACCAACCCCAAACCACAACATCTGTTCAACACACCAAAACAGGCCTCAAGGTTTCAGCACAGATAATACAAAAAAGGCTCAGTGGAAGAATGGAACACTACTATCCTCATAACATCAGAAAGCCTGCTCTAGAGCAATCAGAGTACTATGGCATGGCAGAAAGGAGAAACAGTTGTAATGTAGCTTGCTCTACTCCTCCAACAGCTTAAAGTTATCCTAAAGCTCGATGCTGGGGAGATTGAAAAAGGTTCTTTAGAAGTACAGGCTTTCATAGCCTTGTTGAAGGCTCCTCCAAAGTAACCAAGTTACTTTTACTTTCTATGGCACCTAAGCAACCACCAGGAGATCAAACTATCCTTCTCATCCCAACTTTGTGAACGTCCATTTTATTTCCATGTATTTCAGTAGTTACAGATATAGTAGGTGACTGAGTACTTGCCTCCTTCTCCCAAGTAGCCTTTATTAAATAAAACGGGTGGTTCTTAAAACATAGCTTTTAAGCACATTTTTTGATTAGAAAAATACTAATTTTGTGAATCCTGGATTAGACAGGTATTAATGCACCTTCTCATATTTTGAGGTAATTCCATATGCTTTTTTCTGGAACATATACTTTGTTACCTCTCCATAAGAAAAGAAATATAAGCATTTCATACCAGTTCTATAGTTCTGTATTTTGAGCATGAAAACAGTTGGAAAAGTTTAGTTTGCTATACATATATATATACACACCTCTAAATACAGAAGATACTGCAACTCCTCAGTTTCACACTACTCCTCTTACCTGAAGATGGTTACAAAAAATAGTCCTAGTTGCTGTAATTATTTCTGGGTTTTGTTTTTTTTTTTTATTTTTATTTTTAACAAGTTGGACTACGGTTACAAGATACTGGATTACAAAATGCTTAATTCCATTAGCTTTTAAACTGACAAACAGGTATTTCAGGATGATATGCTTTTAATGTCATGTAGCTTACGACATCTGCCATCATAACAAAAGAAAGTTAAAAACCAATCTTATGCTTTTTACTTAAAAACCACGTAAGAAATGTAATACGGAACATACTGAAATGGGAATTTTTTTAACAAACAATATATAGTGTTAACAACATGCGTAAGCACTAAGCAGCAAACGTTTTCCCTTTGTGATACTGCTCCAGCAATTGCTTAGTTCCTGGTAGGTTTGGGACTACAGCTAACTGACACTGCATCAAGAGATCTGCAGCTGAAATACTGACTCCAATAGTATCTCCCAGAAGTTCTATTCCTTTGACTAACAGAAATGGGATTTGTCTTGTGCTCATTAAAAAGTTATTGTAAATTAAATCCCAACTTCCATATGATTTACTTTCCTGCAGAGAATCACATATATGAAGATAACACTGCTATTTCTTAAGATACCTAACAAAGCAGGTAACTACTAAATTTCCACAAGCAAAAGGCTGACAGCAAATCTTACACATTTTCTTATGAAGAAAAAAACCAAACAAAAAAAAACTTTTAAAGTGGTGTTAAAGCACTGTATTATGGTTTTAACTCAAGTAATAAAGCACGCCTGCAAGGCATTTCTTTCACCAAAATCATGCCACAATCAAGGGAACCAGCCCTATTACTGTAGTATAAAACTAGACTATTACAGAGGGCTCTCCATTTCTCTATGCACCTTTTAACTCTAAAGACAACTAACTCATATTTGTATTCAAAAATGACTCAATTCAAACATATGAAACTTTATGGGCAACCTCTATTCCACTTTGTGTCTTAAGCAAACTTTCCTTTAACTAGGGCCTGGGCTCTTCCTTCTTCTTCATGGGAGTAAAGTTCAGCCTTTGAAAATAATGAACACTTAAGACCAGTATGATCTTCAGTTACCTGCACTAGCCAAATGCTTTTACAGTGTTCTTTGTGCATCTTTCCACTCCAGCATAGACCTACTCCCTACGGATTCAAGCTGTCACATCAGTACCACCCACCTTTGGGCTAAGCCTCATTTGGAGAACATGCCCCATAGCACTGTCTAGTGAAAAGTGCTAAGTGCAAGTTCACAGAATCATTTAAGTCGTAAGGAACCTCTTGGCATCATGTAGTCCAACACCTTTGCTCAAGCACAGTCAGATAGAACAGGCTGCCCAGTACCATGTCCAGTCAGGTACTGAGTACCTCCAGGGATGGTGACTTCTCAGCCTCTCTGGGCAACTTGTTTCAGTTTGAACATCCTCACAGTAAAAAGGTGCTTCCTTGTGTTCAGCTGGAATACCATGTCTTTTAGCTTGTGTCCACTGCCTCTTAGTCCTGTCACTGAGAGCTACTGAGAAGAGCCTGGCTCCTCTATCTTCATTCCCTCCCATCAGGTATTTATATGCAATGGTAAGATCCCCTCAAGCCTTTTCTTCCCCAGGCTGAAGAGCTTCAGCGCTCTCAGCCTCTCATACACAGCCCTGTGCTAGACCTGCTCCAGTAAGTTTGTATCTTTCTTGTACTGGGGAGCCTAGAACCGGACACAGTACTCCAGATGCATCCTCACCAACGCTGAAAAAGAGAGGAAGGATCACGTCCCTCAGCTTTCTAGCACAGCTTTGGCCTTTTTTGCCACATGGGTGCATTGCTGGCTCACAGTCAGTTTGCTGTCCACGAGGACCCCAAGGTCTTTCTCAGCAAAGCTGCTTTCCAGCCAGTCGGCTCCGAGGTTGTACTAGTGCCTTGGCTTATTCTTCAGGGAGCAAGACTTCACATTCCCCCTTGTTGAACTTTGTGAGAATCCTCTGTCCAGTTCTGCAGCCTGCTGAGGTCCTTGAAACGCACTACATCATCTGGTGTTACCAGCCACTCTTCCCAGTTTTACATGATTCGCAAACTTGCCGAGTATGCACTTCATCCCATAATCCAGGACATTAATGAAGATGTTGAATAGTATTGGCCCCAGTATTGAGCCCTAGGGTACACCACTATGGACTCGCCTCCAGCTGGACTTTGTGCCACTGATTACACTCCCCTGTGTGCCCACTCATTTGGCCAGTTTTTCATCTACCTCACCTTCCATTCATCTAACCTGTACTTTGTCAGTCTGTCTACTAAAGTCAAGGTAAACAACACAGACTGTTCTCTCATCATCCACAAAGCTAGTCACCTTGCTGTAGAAGTCAATGAGGTTGGTCCAGCACGATTTCCCCTTTGCAAATCTATGCTGATTACTCCAGATCACCTTCGTGTCCTTCATGTGCTTGGAAATGCTTTCCATGAAGATTTTCTCCACCACCTTCCCAAGGACTGAGGTGAAGGTGACTGGCCTGTAGCTCCCCAAATCTTCCTTCTTGTTTTTCTTAAAGATAGGAGTGACATTTGCTCTTTTCCAGTCTCCTAATCTCCATGACCATTCACAGATAATTAAGAGTGGCCTTGCAATGGCATTAGCCAGCTCCCTCAGAACCAGGAGTGCAACCTGTCAGGCTCATGGACTTCCCATTTAAGTGCACCCTAATCTGGTCTTCCACCACCGAGGTTCCAGACTTCCCCCCTGATCTCAGGGGCATAGAATTCCTGAAGGCTTGTTTTACTGGTAGAGGCTGATGCAAAGAAGGCATTGAGTACCTCAGCCTTCTCCATGTCACTTCTTTACCAGCTTCCCTGCCCCATTTGACAGCAGACCCACCATTTGCTGTTTACATACTTGTAGAATCTTTTCTTGCTATTCTGCCTGCAGGCTGAGGAACTATCCCATAGCAAATGGCTACTTTTGCTCCTCAAGCCACATGCCCTTTGCTAGACTCACAATGCAGTCCTCCCACATTCTGGGGCAATAAATGCTTTCCTTCCACTGGGGGGCAGTTCAGGAGTCCAAGCTGATTTTCCCAGCCAATACTTTGTGCAGTGGAAGGCAACATACCAAAATGATACCTTTCATGTTTTGCTCTTTAAAATATTTATACATTTGTGTATTTCTACTACTATCTCCAATTTCTGTATAAATAGGTAATGTTATAGATACAGTAGGGATGTAAGAAATAAAGTACTTGGAGGCTTAAGTACTGTATCAGAAATAAGCACTGACTTTGTAAAAACCAACTACATTTTACATTAGGCAAAATAATGAATAAACTTCTCTGATTAGGAAGATGTAAAATAAAATGAGTGGTTTTCTCTGTAAATTTTACTGCAGAAGTCACCTGTATGACTTGTACTTAACCTTTTCTTCTCATGCAGCATTACAGTATTTCCCCCCCACCCATCCCACAAAACAAAAAAACAAATATTCCACTAGTTGTTACAGATTGCACTTCTAAAGCACAGACTTGCCAGTCTTCTGCATTTCCAGTGTCCTATTTAAACAGCTGACATACACAGTCTTCATTTTATGAAACTGGAAGATTTCGTCTAAGTACTTCTTTTGATGCTGGAGAAATGTTATCTGGGAAAATTACTTCAAACTCTATAATTAAGTCTCCACGTTGGTCAGGATTTTTGGGAAATGGCAAACCATATCCTATAATTCTTCTTCTCATCCCAGGCTTTACAACTTCATTTACTGTCATGGGTATGGTTCTTCCTTCTATCGTTGGCACATTGATAGAGCTGCCACACAAAGCCTAAAGAAAAATTGCATCATGAGAAAAAGAAATTGGTCAAAACTTTATCTGTACCTACAACTGAGTTTGGATTATTTAGAAAAGACTAGCATTCTAAATAGTATTTCCACTGTGCACTACTGAGATGTCAAAATTCAAATACATTGTTCCTCTCTTAAAAAGGGAAGGCTTCAACTTGCCATTGAATACCACAGAGTTTTCCAATCTTGCACAATGGCTACTGGGGGGTAATTGAGCTTATATAGTCTTCAAAAACTTTATCAAATAAGGTAGTTGAGCACAAAGCGAACTTGTCACTCGTACTTCTCTAGAGATGTCCAGCTTCTCAATTTCCATTGGAAATTTATGAGTGCTGTTCCATTTTCTGTTTCTTTACATCGCACAGGGGTTTACTCTAATACACTATCAATTTATATTATATCCAATTGCAGAACAACATTTAAGCATCTATGCAGAGGCATATCAAATTTCTCAGCCATCTTGTTGTGTTTGTGATGTGTTGGTGAGTGTTTGTGATGCTCAAAGAAAAGCAAACAACTATTTTGGTGCACCAAAATTAAAACATCACAGAGTTTCTCCTGCTTTATCCAATAGCTTCTTTTCATTACTAGCATCTCTGACAATAACATTTTGATTCCTCCAACTTCACCTGATTCAGCACACTTAGTCTATACTGATAATGTCCAATTTACATAACAATGCAATGACCCTAAATAGCCTTTTATCTATGAAGGAACTGTATTACCCACACCAACATTAAATACTGTCTTTTCTCCCTCCCTTATCCTGTTTTAGGTGCTTCCCCTCAGATGTATGTTTAGTTAAGAATCTTTTAAGAAGGGAGCTCATAATGTACACAAAGAGCTTATAATGCAAGCAAGAATTTATTTCTCTACCTAATGTTAATTATGAAGAAAAACCACAACACATACAGCTACATTATCTTTTCAGTGATGACCATGTCAAGGCTTCAGACCCTTAAGAACTCTGCTCAGTTCTCTTTCTGATTTTTCCTTTTGAAAGGCAATGTGATTTGGCTTGGAACGGAATTTTAAAAAGCTATACAATTTTTGTTGTTATATATAGCTCTATTAACACCTGTTCACAATAATTTATCCTCATGAAGTCAATCTCTATGTACTTTGAAATCACTTATGACATAAAAAGGCAGGCTCAGAATTTGTTGGCAGTGAAAATATTTAAGACATTTCTACTTTGTCCTACAGAAGTGGCAAATCACAGTAGTAAGGTGCATCCTATACTGGATGTATTTGATAACTGTATTTGTGTTTCTTACTGCAGCCTAATACATGTTCAGCTAGAAAGGCAGAGTACGAACATTTAAGATGTATCAACCTTTACTCTTACCCTTCTACCCTCATTCTCTTCCACCTCTCTAGTAAACAGCTTGAAAGAATACTCCATTTACATCAAAACAGTTAATGCTTCCACTAATAAGTCACACTTTGACTTCACAAGAATGAAACACTATTGAAAAAAAAAAACCACCACCAAACCAAAGCTTTACTGCTGCCATACAGCTTGTGCAGCATAGCCATTGTATGACACTGTAACATGTTTAAACATTTAGAGTTCTACCAAAATAGAAACTTACCTCCCTTAAGCTGATCTTAACAGGATAGATAATATTTGATCCGTCTCTCTTGAAGTGAGAGTGAGGTTTATCTTTAATGATAAAAACAATATCAGCTGGAATTGTGTTGGGTGTTTCATCACCTTCTTTTGGAAAAGTGATTTTGGTGCCTTCTTTCCATCCTCTTTTTATCTCAATAGTAAGAATTTTGTCCTCTGTTCGGACACTTCGACCATCTGGGTTAAGCCTTTTACGTGAAATCCTCATCCTTTTTGTGCAGCCATGATAGATCTCTTCCAATGACACTTTAAGTTCATGGATTACAGGGGGATCTTGTTTACGACGTAATTGGCTACCAACTGTATTCCTTTCCCTTGGAAAACCATTCATACTAAAACTAGTGAAGGATCCAAACGGATCACCATCCACCTCCATGTCTTCAGTGTCTCTGCCACCAGGCATCCTCCTTCCAAAGAAGATCTCAAAAGGATTTGTGCCACCAAAGAAAGCTGCAAATGTAGCATGTGGGTCACCATGGAAGGAGTACCGGAAGGTACCACCCTGTCCATCAGGTCCTCCAGCTCCTCCTTTCAGGCCTAAATAAGACAAATCAGCAAAGTTAAAAACAAATGGAATATTAGTATAAGCTTTCCTATTGCAGAGTGTAATGATGTCAGACACGGTCTTTGCAGTAGAGTGAAAGGTCTCCTTTTCAATGAGGACTCACCACCAGACTATGCAATACCAACTAGTAATAGCTTGAACAGCAACAAAGTTTCAGAAGCTCTAGAATGACTTCTACTTCAGAAAAACAAGTATTCTGACACTGCCAATTTTATTTCATATGATTGAAGCCAGTTATTCAAAGAATTAGCATCCTAAAACAGAAGACAGGTCTGCTTGACTTCATCTTTTCTTGTTCTGCAAAGCCTGCTGGGAGTTGCATCCCTCTTCAAGATCAATTCTTGGGAAAATTATGCAGTATCATATGCAGCATTTTCCACACTCTCCATAGCTCAGCTTTAACCCAGTGTTAATTAGCTTTACGTCTGTTTTCCTGCAGTTCAGTTTGAATAAAAGGTAATATGCCAATAGTCAAGTAGCCACACGCTTCCTTAGTATTCAACTCAGAGTCCCAAACTTATCACAGCTTGTGTTCCTATGACATAAAATAGGTAAGAAACTTGGGAACTCTTTTCAATCCAGCCACAAATAAAAATAGCTTGGAAGCTCCTAAGACCTATTTGGGTACAAAAATCTTGTACATACTGTCAGTATCTCTGTGCAAAAAATCAGAATGTTCTCAAATTACTTTGTTTTTTCTCTTCTATATTCCACCAGGAGAGATCTATATCTCATTTCTTCCTGATAAGATTTCCCATACAATTCTCACTGGTCAGTCCCTTGTACTTCCTACTCTCTCATTCCAAACCCAGCTAAAAACCATTTTACTTAAATGCTTCTTTCCCAATAGGTGATCTCTAAGTATTTCCTCGTAATAGTTAGTGCTCTGCTGCACTGACCATTTCAGGACACCTTCTCAAACCTTTAAGATGAAAGACTGAAAGTCTTCTTAATAGAGTCTTATTTCTAAACTTACAATGTGGGTGGGTTTTTTTGTTTGGGGTGTTTTGGTTTTTTTTCCTCTCCAGTCTTATAGCAGCTTAGTACTACAGCTGCTATCCTACTTCCATAGCCATAAAAATGTGAAGGCTTACATTAATGAAGCACACATTCCCTGAAGTTGAAAGTGGTGGGGTTGCGGTTTTTGGCTTAGTGTTTTAAACCTTCTAGGCATAAGCTTAACACTGGTTATCAACAGTAACCAAGTAAGACATTATAATGAGAAAGCTTTCCCGATCTCAATACCAGTCCACACTAGAAGTACCAAGTGACATGCAGTACATCCTTCTGTCACAGTACTGTTGAAGTAAAACAAGCGGATCAGTGGATTCAATCTGTGACAGCAGAAGGACACCTCCTGGAATACCTAATCAAAAGTTGTTATTGAAGGTACATCAAGTTCCTGGCTGTAAAAACACTGATATTTCCTCCTTCCTCCCACCCCCTGGCCACCTTTCTCTCACAACTACTAGTTGCACTCTCAGATGCAACTCAAGAACTTAGAGGGCAACTGAGGCGTCAGGACGTAATTCCAGATTCACCATTCTAAAAATTCATACTTCGGTTTAATATTATACCCCAATCAAATAGACATCTAGGTTTTGACCCTCTGTCTTCAAGTATGCAATACTAGGATGCCAAAGGCCGCATTGCTTTTATGTGCTTTACTTCAAGCTCTTCGGTAAAAGTGACAAAAATGGTATTTTGGGAAAGTAGTTAGGATGATCTGCTGCACAGGAATTTAAAATGCAAATGAAACCACAAAGTAAATAGGTTTATAATGATAAACAGAAAGAAGGCAGTAGGTGAGAAGGAAGAAGTACAAGAAGGCAAAAGATCCAAGAGGAAAAGGTCTCTGGTATCTACATTATCACTTTTTTCCTAAAATGTTTCAGTAACAGCACTAAAGGTTTGAACACATGCAATGGAACAAAAGACCAAAAAACCTGTATCCTCTGCAGAAGCTGAAGGTCTTCTACATGAATTTATGGAAGTTAACAATTGTGTTAAGTCCCACTGATAACAGAGGACCAAATTTTATTCTGCATTCATAAGAACCCATTTTTCCCCAAAGTACTGCTATTTAAGTGTCCTCCTTTACATTAGTAAAAAACATGACCCTGAGTGAACGACAATGAGTGAGTGGACCTACTTGTCACAATGGAAGTAATTATTTCATGTGGAATTTCTGATACCATACATTTAAGGGGAGGGATGTTAATGACTTCCTCTGTTGCTCAATCATAAGACTGAAAGTCATGTTGGTCAAAAATAAAAAAAAAAGTCATCCTCTACAGATAACCATTTTAGGATAAATATGACATTTCTGAAGCCTCATTCTCTTGGCATGTTATCACTGTTTACAATTAAAGCTAAAAAATTGTTCTGGTATTTCATGACATCAGCCAAATTCTTTCCTCTCCAGGCAAGAAGCCAAGGACAACTACAGACTGGACACCTGGGCTTCTGCTCAGAAGGACTGTCCTGCCTAGATCAAGCAGATTGCCCTTTAGCAAAAATTAAGAAAAGCATACACCTCTCTAAAACTGCACCTCAAAAAGTGCTAGGGCAAGGGAAGATAGCAGAAAGAGATCCCAGAAAACTGTTCAGGGGTCCTACAAACCTTTTCAATTCACTAACTTTTTGCCTGTCAAGTATTTGTGATTTAAAAAAAAAAAACAACAAATAAACAAAAACATAAAACCACATTACAATAACAAATTAAAACTAGATCAAGCATTAAAACTATGCAATACATTTTGCATTAAAAAACCTGGTGAGTCAAACTTCCAAGCAATACAAATACATTGCCTAAAAATCAACACATATCATGTTTTCATGCATCATCTACATTTATTTTGCTTCGTTCAACATAATGAAGTGACTGATCAGAGTATAACAGAGTATACGTACCTTCCTCCCCAAACTGATCATAAATATCTCTCTTTTTGGGATCGCTCAGCACTTCGTAAGCTTCTGCAATCTCTTTGAATTTCTCCTCTGCATGGGGAGATTTGTTCTTATCTGGATGCCATTTAAGCGCTTGTTTTCTGTAAGCCTTTTTGATATCCTCATCAGAAGCCCCTTTTTCAATTCCCAGGATAGAATAATAATCTTTCCCCATCCTGTATTGAAGGAATTCAGATTTTCCTTGCTATAAAGAAAGCAGTGTCCAGTGTCTTAGCAACGCAGAGATGCTAGAGAAGGAAAAATAAAAAACAAATTTGGAATTAAAACAAACGGATGTTACAAATCAAGAAACTCTCTGTTACGTTAAAGAAACACTAGACAGCTTCTCCGTATTTCATTCCTTCCCCCGTTGCTCATTTATAAATAATTATACACACTGGACAAGACACAGCCCTCTTTAGAGTCCTCCCACCTACAGTACGTGTCTCCGCTCTTTCTAGAACGACAAATAATACAGGACGTCACTTCCCCGACTGCCCCAGCTGAACAGTCTGCACAGCTTTCACTCTCTCTCGCGCACACGCATGCGCTCGCACACACACACAGAGAAAATGCTGAATTTCTATTTCCTCCCTTCTCAAGCAACTGGAAAGTTTAAAAGGTTTAATAGTGTGATACAGTGCCTTTCACCACCAGGGCTGAATCCAGACAGCTCTAAAGATATAACTGCCCCAACAGAAAACGCAGTAGTCCATATAAAGTAATTATAGCATTTTACTTCACAGTTTCTATAGAGACAGTATAACCGTCTTCCAAATATATCAACATGGATTTTTACCCTTTCCAGCAAAGACTACAAAGTATTTTACACCCAGGTTAACCACAAAGCTTCAGAAAGCGTAACTTACCTGCTTTACAAATAAAATTAAGCCACCCTCAACCAGAGTTGACTGCAGCCATGTACTATTAAGCAGTAACAAATCAAATCTGAGCAAAAAATACCACTCAGTTTTACCACAACTTAAGCCACTCAATTAAAGCAGATCAAAACTGGGTTCCAGCCCCTGCCTACACAACACTATTTTCTTTTTTAAAAAGTCCCTAATCTTCTTAATAGTACCTTTTGGTTAAGGAGAAATTTTCTGTCATTTCTGATCAGCCCCCTTTTAAGTCAGAGCAGGTTCTGGAAAACAACTTCAAATATAATGCACTCCGAATCAGAAAGGTTAGTGTTTCCCACTTGAGTTTGATGGTCCCTTGGCTGCTATATGCCGCTTTGCTTAAACTTTTATCATTATGAAGGAAGCTAGTCGAACCTAATTTTCTTCGTACAGGTAACTTTATAATTGAGCCTAGAGATGTGTTCATACACGTGACTTCTAAGCAAATGGCTTTCATCTGATACTAGTAAGAGAAAAATACCTGGTTCCTACACATTTGGTTTATAATACATAGTGCAAATTTTACTACTGAAGTATTTCTCATGCTCTGCAGAGAGAATGGTATGAAGTTTCATCCTGCAAGATTTCTTCTGGCTCTTAGTGAAGAGTTATACGTCAAGAAATTATCCTTACTGGTCAGTATGGCGATAAACTTCAAGACTGATTAGCATAGCTTGAAAAATACTCCTGCCTGGAACAAAGTATTAAAATATGCAAGTTTTGGTCATATCTAGATTAGGGACTTTTCAAAAAAGAAAAAAAGTGTCATCCCCCTGTTCCTCACATCGTATCTATTATTTTCTAATTTCTGCACTAGAACTGATCAGATTCCCTCAGTGTATCCAGGATTTGCTTAATTATTTTCTTTTTAAATTCCCCTTGGAATAGGGGTAGGAAAGATGAAGACAGAACAGCACAAAGATGAGACTTCACTACAATATTTGAGAAAGCAAGAACTTTTGCATGTCCGTAGTTATTATGTAAAATGTAACAGAGGCCAAAGGGTATCAAAAGAAGGAATCAGCTCCCCTTGCCATCAAGTCTCTCAGATATGTCTCACTATTGACAGAATAAGATTTAGAGCAGCCTTAAATTCTCTTGCAAAACTAGCAGTACAAGGAGTTATTACGCTGAGCTGTGCTTCCATGATATGGTTTGAGCAACCTCTGGTGGGGTCATAACTTACATCACTTGAAGCATTCCCACCAGTGAGTGTCTGAGACCCCATAATATTGGTGTCACTGTGTTGCCATAATAGAATCTTCAGAACAGCAATAGCTCAGACTATTTTCAGGACTGTTATTTTTCATTAAATTTTTAAAAACCTCTGGTTGATTTAAGTGGCAGAGTGTGCATATGCTAGTTTAAAAAACAAGGTATAAGAAATTTTCCCCTTTGAGAATATTATATTAAACACCTTATAAATATCAAAACAATACTCAAGGATCTGTAATTAGCAAGGCTTAGAGCTCCCCTCCTCCCCCCGATTTTGTAAAACATAGTAATTAATTTCCCAGGTTTCACTAAGAGACCAAATAGTCTGGATTCTTTCTTAAATTAAACATTTCTTCCCCTCAAATGTCAAAACTTACAGAACAAATTTTACTAACAACAAAAAAGTCACACTGGGACTTTTGCTGACAGTCACAGTGAGTAAGTGTTCAGGCATCCTCTCTCCCTACAGAGGGGAACATGCTATTCTGGCTTAAGTGCCAAGTTATACACTAATTAGGTAAGTTATTCCCTAAAAATGAAATTACTTAAGATTCTGAGCGAGGTGTGCAGCAACGACTACATTACTTGCACTTCCTGCCCTGCATGATATCTTCCTGTCAGAATTAATTTACAGTCTGGAATCCCATTATCTTCTAAGAGTTGATGGGATAACTGGAGCACCCCCTCTCAAATCAGAGATCTTTTGGAAATACAAGTAGGCTGCAGTTCTTCTCACATGCTTATCAAGTTCTTTAACCAATTTGTCATGGATTGAGAGATATGATTCTTAGAATTAGTGAATACTTTTTTTTTTTTTAATTAAAAGACTAGCGTGCACAAGATGAACATCTACTGATCACGTGGATGATCATTTGGGTACATCCGACCATACCAGCACTTCAGACAGTGAAATCCATCTGGTAAATGTGGTAAGTTTTAATATCTTCCAATCTTCTAGTATTAGAGCAGTTTCAAGGACAGATAATAAATCACAGCTGCTAGATTTTTAGAATTCTGAGTATCTGATCTTTGCAATTCTTTATTGTTAATTTTGTTATTTTATCCCACATTCCTCTTCAGAGCTATTAACAAAAGAAACGAAAGGAAAATCCTTCATATATTCTCCACAAAAAGGACTTCTGGCATTGCAGTCCCTTCAAATAAGCACAGATAAACAGAACACAAAACAGCTTTAAAAAAAAAAACCAACCTACATATTTAGTTTTACAGAATCACAGAATCATTTCGTTGGAAAAGACCTTTAAGATCATCAAGTCCAACCATTAACCTAGCACTGCCAAGTCCACCACTAAACGATGTCCCTAAGCACCACATCTGCATCTAAATCTTTTAAATACCTCCAGGAATGGTGACTCAAAACACCTCCCCGGGGCAGCCGGTTCCAATGCTCCATAACCCTTTCAGTGAAGAAATTTTTTTCTAATATCAAATCTAAACCTCCACTGGAGCAACTTGAGGCCATTTCCTCTTGTCCTATCGCCTGTTACTTGGCAGAAGAGACCAACATCCACTTTGCTACAACCTCCTTTCAGGCAGTTGTAAAGAATGGTAAGGTCTCCTCCCCTCAGCCTCATTTTCTCCAGGCTAAAGAACCCCAGTTCCCAGTTTACTACTATAGTCTTATCTTCCCATTATCGTATACACCTAAAAGTGGAAGTATTTAAAAAACTTTTCCAGACTGTGAATTGATTCCTCTTCCAATATGGTACAGAAGCCTTACAGAGAGATCTGGATAAGCAGGCTAGAACTGTGCAATCACCAGCCACAGGAAATTTAACAAGAGCAAGTGCTGGATTCTCTACTTGGCATGGGGTAAACCTGGTATCTACAAACTGAGGGATGAGAGGCTGGAGAGCAGCCCTGTGGAAAGAGATCTGGGGGTTGGGGTTGATGGCAAGTTGAATACGAATCAACAGTGTGCCCCAGTATCCAAAAGGGACAACCATGTCCTCGGGTGCATCGAGTGCAGTATAGCTACCTGGTTGAGGAAGGTCATTGTCCCACTCTACACTGCACTGGTGCAGCCCCACCTCGAGTACTGTGTACAGCTTTGGGCATCTCAGTATAAGAAGGACATCAAACCATTAGTGTGTGTCCAGAGGAGAGCGACCAAGATGGTGAAAGACCTCGAGGGCAAGACATATGAGGAATGGCTCAGGTCACTTGGTTTGTTCAGCTTGGAGAAGAAAAGGCTGAAGGGTGACCTCACTGCAGTCTACAATTTCCTCAAGGGGGGAATGTGGAGGGGGAGGTGCTGATTTCCTCTCTCTGGTGACCAGAGATAGGACATAAGGAAATGGAATGAAGCTGTGTTGGGGGAAGTTCAGGTTGGACATGAGGAAAAGGGTCTTCACTGAGAGGGTGGTCAGTCACTGGAACAGGCTGCCCAGGGAAGTGGTCACAGCTCCAAGCCTGTCAAGAGTTCAACGAGCATCTGAACCATGCTCTTAGTCACAGCTTTAGGTAGTCCTGTGAGGAGTATGGAGTTGGACTCAATGATCCTTATGGGTCCCTTCCACGTCGATATACTCTATGATTCCATCATTCTATGCTTGAGTAAGTTGTTTCTTTTTTGTTTAAATGCCTGGATAAGGGTCCTCTACAAAACCAGATAAGGTCATCACCTAGTGTGGGACAGATGAACTCATTTACGGGAACATTTTGTTCTTTACAAGTTTCTGCATTTCTATCTCAAGGTCTACCTCTTTCATAGTAGCACTTATAAACATCACAGGGCATTTTGTCAGCCAGCCCATTTCCCAGAGTCCTTGCATTTTAGTCACCCCTTACTTCAGAGAATTACATCTTGTGTCCAAGTACCATGCGGCACCTGCACCGTATGCACATGTGCTCTTAAGTGCAGCATACTGGGATGCATGCCCACCCTCTATTTGGACTTTTAGCTTTTACTTAAAGGAGAGGTGGTTGCTGTGATTTGATTTGTTTAGGGAGCATTAACAGCACACAGCCCAATAGATCCCATGTAGCCAGGGCTAGCCTCAGCTGTGACAAGCCAGCAGTAGTGTACCCTGCAACTTACTCAAGCCTCCAAGAAGCAAGCCACTAAACTATGTAACTATAAAATTAGTAAGGCCATAATCCAAGACTTTGATTAAGAGTGCTCCTGTTTGAGTGCGAAGCAACTTCAGACATACCAATCCAGTAATGCACTTGGCTGTGACGCCACCTCAAAATCGTAACAGATAAAAAGCCACCATCAATTAGCTACCTTTCTTCCTCATTCTATCACATCACATCTATTTCTCTGACTGATACACCACATTATTCATCAATTAACCATCTATATCATCAATTGTTTGTATTTGAAGACTGTATAAAAAATAGCTGCATTCCATTTCAGGCATACAGAGAAAAAAGTTTTTATCATCACCATAGTATCAAATGGTGTCTATGAAGCTTTTGCTTAGAGTCAATTCTATAAACCAATTTTCTGCCAAACTAGGCAGTCTCAGATGTGTCTTCCTCTTCTTGTAAGCTACTTTAAGGTACTCTTATGCACTGAGAAAGTTAGCAGCCAGTATTTGTTCAGTGCTTCCCTTCATCAGTGTTGTTAGAGTCCAAATTAAGGAACAAATACATAAAATGGGAATTTCAGTTCAAGCTTTTTCAAGTTGACTGGGGGAAAAATTGGTACATCTTCAACTGCAACAAATTATTAAAAATTCAAATAGACAATTTATTAATTCTCAGTAATTGGAATAAAATTTTGAAACCATACAGAACTTGCCTAATGTAAGTCCACTCTTATCTACAGAGTATTTTCTGTGTTCTTTGATCAAAACCAAGAAAATGACATTCACTTTTGTAATACAAGACTTCCTTTTTTAATCTGAAAGTGTTTATGAAATATACACTAGGAAGCTGCAAATTGTTCCTTCAACAGTTCACCTTCCCTTCTGAGACTGACTACTCATATTCAGCATTGTTCCTTTAAAATACCTTTCCCATTATTCTCTCTGAACAACCACAGTTTAACTCACACACATATGGCCAAGTGCTATACATTCTAAGTTTGGCAGAACAGTGGGTGCAAGGTCATACCGCTTCAAGGTCTTAGAATAGTTGCACTGATAATATTAACTCTGGATTAATTGCTTTCTTTAAAGAAATCTTCATAGGAATAACTGAAATAATTTAAGATACAGCCAAGGAAATATTCACAAAATAGTTACACTGAACACAAATTCTAGATTAATCATAAATTAGCACCAGTATAACGTTATTTTAAGGAAAAACTTCTAAACAGAACAGTGTCATTATTTCCTAAAGTATTTGAAGTGGAATAAAAATGCTCATTATTTCCTTTAAATTAAGCCATTTCTTCTACATTCCTCACTTATTAAACCTCAGGAAAAAAAAACGCAAAAAGACAGGACTAGATCACAGAACAAGTTAAAGAGCAAACAAAACCACAAAGGCAAATTCCAGACAGATCACAACTATAAATATACATGTGCATGTAAATGTCAAGGCAGAGGAGCCAAATCCCTCCCCAGAAA
Source organism: Phaethon lepturus (assembly GCF_000687285.1). Taxonomy (NCBI): domain Eukaryota; kingdom Metazoa; phylum Chordata; class Aves; order Phaethontiformes; family Phaethontidae; genus Phaethon; species Phaethon lepturus. The sequence goes on along the minus strand of NW_010537024.1, from coordinate 12,737 downwards.
AAGCTCTTTTACCATTTAGTATCATAAAATTTGCAAACCTACATTAATGAATGGAATAAACTGACATTTATCTACAATGGTTTGAAGAAAACACATGTATATAATAGTAAAATTTCATCTAAGATCATGCATTATTTTCCCAAAGAAACAAAAATTTTGACAATTACTTTTCTCCCCATCATATTTAACTGTACGTAGTTGTTGACTGAACTACATTTATACTTTTGGACTATGAATAAGACCTTGTCACACGCAAACCGCATTCATTAATTCATTAAACAGAGTTTCACTACAGAAATATTCAGTAGCTGGTCTCAGAGAAATAAATGTTAGAGTTTACAACAGAAGCAACAAATAGTTGAAATTTTTTTTATATAGCTAACAGAAAATGCAAAGTGAAACCTGCAGAGCATAACAGCTCTTTCTAATCAGTTAATGGCCCTAAAAGAAAAGCATCATTTAGTCATGCCCTTCATACCCAAGTAACTACCCAAATTTATCAAATTTTTACTTCAGTTTTCTACAGAAACATGCTGCTACTGTGATGGAAGTAAAAAGTTCATTGTACATAAGGATTCTGTGGCTGATTTTATATCTAAATAAATAATCACATAAGAAAACAAAATACCACCTAAAAACTTTAAAAAATTAGGAGAATTATAAAGTTACAATAGACAGTGACATTCACTTTGTTAAACAGCATACTTGAGTAACTAGGCACACTTCTTTTATATTTCCACACTGCATGCATTGTGTCTTTGAGACACTCTTCGTGTAAAAGATTCAAATTGAAATGCACCCCAAAGTATTTACCAGTTTGTGTACTACATACATCATAATTTCTTTCCTGAGGCACATGCAACAGCGCAATTTAATGCAATTCACTGACAATTGAATCTTACATTAGAAAGACTTGTTGACTTAATTTTGTTACAGATTAAAAAGGAAGAAAGGTAGTGGGATAGGTATAGTCATGTTTTAAAAAAATAATCTGGCTTCCATTAGAGATATACCTAAATCACTGTGAAACAGTACTTCATAGGACATATACCTACTATACTTTCTATATTTAAGTCGATAGTATTGTCTGGAATGATCTGGTCGGATTACTTTTGGTTCAAGAAGATATATTATATGAAATTGCATGATACAAAGTTATCCAATACAATTAAATTAATTATATTTAAGTTTACCAACCCTAGCTTCAACAAAAATATTTTCTATATTATATTGGCAGTATCTGCTACAAAATAATGTTTATAATATTCCTGGAATGTACATGAAGTTATGCTCCAGCCAACAGGCCAAAGGACATGTTTTTAAAGTCTTCTGTGGGAAAGCTTACTTAAAATATACGTTCCAGAATCAACATGAATTTACAGCTCAAGTTCAAATGTTAAATCTCAAAACGCATATTGCTATCACCCAGAGATATACTGTTACCACTTCTGAACTTCCAAAATGAATTTTTAAGCCTGTGATTCATACAGCCTTCAATTTTATTTGGAAAATCTAAATGACAAGATAGCAGGCACTGTTAGCAATTTCTTTTTTTAATTAGTTTTATTTTTCTTGTTACTTTTTTAAAAATAAACCTAATGCTAGAAATGTTATGCACAACTGAAAATGTCCATCATATTTTCACATTAAAACTTACCGTTGTTTATTATATATTAAGTTTTAGGGTTCGGTTCTTCTCTTCAGAAAATTATTATTCCTACTATATATATTACGATGTATGTAGAAGTACATGCAATAGAAAAAAGAAGAAAGAAAAGAAACTTAGATCTAAGTCTCAAGTGGATTTTATCTTAAACATGGTTACAACTATCTTCAAAAACATGACTAGGACACTAGTCACACATGCACACTGCTCCTTCATCACAACATAGCAAACTTATATGTCATTAACATAAAGAATTGCTTTCTCATACCTGATTCCTGTCTACTAAGTCACAATCTCTACTATAGTTGAAGAACAAAAATACACTTGGAAGAATTTTCCAGATTTAACTTTCCACTGCTGAAAGGGAATGAACATCTTCTTGCAAGTAGGCAAAGTTCTTCAGGCTCAGTTGTGATGTATTGCACTGATGAAAACCCAACTAACTTGCCCTTACTTCACAATGTTGTGATAACCATTTCAGTTAAGTACCAGACTGCACTTAAAAAAACAGAAGGAAACATCTGAAATCTGGTCACAGAAAGCAACACACACACAAAGCATTTTCATCTACAGATTAAGGCTTCCCTCTTCTGAAAGAATACAGATTCCACAAATGCTTTGCAATTCCTTACTTAGAGTCAGTGACCATATTTCAATCCCCACCCACATAAATTTCTGTTAAAGGCCTCTTCTGCAAAACAAGTTGATTGGTCAACCAGGAAAAATGCCAATCATGCCAAATATTTAACAGGTTCCCTCACATTACTGACAACGCCTTTTCACCACACTCACTATTAGAAACTTCAAGTAGTTAACAGCATTGTTGCCATATACACTTTTGTAAACATCTATATAAAGAAATGTATTGTGTTGGTAAAGAGACATAACTTCTCACTGTTGTTACCAAAAAACCAAAATTCTTAAGGAAGTTGAAGTTCTGTTTCCTCCAAGAAAATGTTCTGTTTTGACAAGTTCTGCGCAATTTACTATTATCTGTTTGGGGCAAAGAAAGCAAAAAAATACAGTAGTCAAAGTTCTTCCTTTCATTTTTACATAAATAAGCCTGGATTTTTGTCCCAACTATTTTTGTCTCTGACTGCTCTCTCTCAGGAATTTATCCAAGACTCAAGGAATTCTGTCTAACTGAAGAGTTAGACTTCATCACACGTTTATCACACTGTACCAGTTAGGTTTCTCCCATGCCACCAACCTTCCCATGTTGGTTATGTAACAAGCAAAGATGTTTAATATGATGAACAGTTTAAGGCTTCATAATTGTTCACTGTTTCCCTCCAATTCTAGTTGCTTTTTATCTGATTGTATTAATGTTTAAGTTTTATAGCCTTTCTGGAAATTGTTTTAAGAAACAACATACTGCTGCAATAAAAGTCTTTCAGATTCTGAAGTGCTAAGATACTCAGACCCTGAATATCTTCTCAATATCGTGACATAGAAGTATTTTATTGGTTATACATACGTTTTATACATATGCTACAGGCTTTCATGTTACATTTTTCCCCAGTCTGAATAGTGTACCACATAACAAAATAGTTACTGCTTAAAAAAAGGTAAAAGAAGTACTGATTAATTCTGATTAGTGTCAAAAAGAATACAAGATTGCTTGGTAGCCAGGAAAAAACGCAAATTAAGTGTTAGGAGTTACTAGGAAAGGAATAGAGAACAAAACAGAAAGCATTATTATAGTATCATATGAACAGTACAGTACTGACAGTACATCTACACCGTAACACTGTGCAGTTCTGTTCCCCTTCCCTAAACAAAGTATAAGTTTTTAAAATGTTCAAAGAAGAACCATAGAAGATGACCAAAGATGTGAAAATGTTTCCATATGAGAAAAAAGTGAGGAGGCTTGAGTTCTTTGGTCTGTAAAAAAGACAGAAAGAAGTCAGAGGTCTACAAATGATGGAGAAAAGGAAGAGGAGACATGAACTGCTCATAGTTTACTCCCATCTAAGACAGAGAAACCACGTGAAAAATAAAGTTAAGATGATCTACAAGTGATAGAATTCCCTGCCAAAGGACACTGGAAACTGGAAAATGGTTTCAGTGGGACACTGAAAGATTACCATAGAAGAGATCCACTACAAGTTTCTCAACAGCGAAGTCAGAGCAGGAATTCCCTGAGCTGCAAATATTTGGAAGCTAAGAAGGTGGAAAAGAGGACAAAGCGTTTGCTTTATTCCATCTTTCCCTGAAGCATCTACTTATGGCCACTTTCCAATGCAAATTACTGGGCTAAACAGACCACTTAATGGACCACCAGCATTCTCTAGATGAGCACCCTCATTAGATTCATGAAAACCTCAATATAATGCAATTCAGCCAATTCTATGTTCTAAAGAAGAAAGGCTAACACAGAAGCTTAACATTTGTGCATTGGCGCTATGTAATCAACCTCGGTGACAGATAAATGCTGTCCAAATGTATGGTTTCAGCCAAGCCCTCCCTAGAAGTCAGCTCCAACTAATGTATTAGAAGAAAAGCTACTCTTCATTCTAGCATGCTTCCTTGTCATACAACTGGAGTATTGTTTTGTATATGTTCTTTAAAAAAAACATTCAACTCATTAGTACTGCCAAGGAGGGTTGGTGAGGGCTTTTTTCTTTGGGGTTTTTTGGGGGTTGTTTTGTTGGGTTTTTTTAATGTACATATGCTAGAGGCATACTACTTAAACCTGACTTGAAATTACAATCCAGGATACCAACTTGCAACCATGATGGTTGCAACCTCCTCTTTCTCTGGTGGGACCTTTCCATCTGTTCCTACGAAACAAAGTATCAGTTGCCTATAAGGCTCTCAGGCAATTCACACACAGAAAAAAAGAAACTGAAAAGATGTGGAGACCTCTACCCTGGTTTTCCTACCTGCAGATCCGTTTATTATACAAACCTTGCAAAATAAACAATGAATACTAAGCATATCTGTATTGTTTTCCATCTAAGTGAAATAAAGGTGTTGCTCACAATAAACAGACATTTAAAAACAGGTATTTAGTAACACTTTTAAAGTAATTTCTAATATTCCTGCTTTCAATAAAAGTGAGGCTTAATTTGACATTAACACTTGGTGGATTCACCTCCACCCTGGCAGCACAGAAGGAGCAGAAATCTCTCTACAAGTGTAGGGAGAGGATAGCCAGCTCATATGCTACCCCTTCTGCAGTCCAGCATTCTCCACCCCATGGACCAGAGCCAGCTGGCACAAACCAGAGTAACATTTGCTCTGGGCCAGCTGAGACTGGACACAAGGCCAGCCAGCTCAGACCCTGGGAACTGTGATTGGCTCCCTAGCAGTTCCTCCACCAAATGAACCCTGGTGTAAGAGAACTTCTGTGACCTAATAGTAGTGCTATGTACTGATTAACAGGAAAAGGACAATGGAAAAATAGTGCTAGTTTCCACAATAACCCTTGCTGACTTTCCTTCAAGAAATTGGAATGGAAAAAGATTTTTAAAAAAGGCATTTTAAATGCATTTATTTCAATATCCTACATAAAGTTTGTTATCACAACTACCTTATCACCCAGGAAACATTAGGATGGACAGACTATTTCATTTAATACCCATTTCAATAGAAGTAGCATACAACAGCTCCTCTAGCCTTACACCTGTAGAAAAGGGAAGGTATCTGCCACCTATAACAACTTATTGGTGTTTACCTTAACTGTAGTAGCAATTCCTTCATTGACAGCAAGAAATCCTAAGGGGTTTCTTCCACCAAACAATATAATTAACAACCTGTTGTCTCAGCAAAGAGGCAGCAGCAGAGAATTCAGGGTACCTGTAGAATAAAGACAGTCCTTACAGGCTAGCTCTTGCTAAATACCTCTGAGAAGTTTGCACTGGCATGGCTCAGACGTGACCTGATCTGAACCTGAAGTCTTTCTTTCCAGTGGTTCTCAGCCTATCACTTAAGTATTTGGAGTCATTCTATTTAAAAAAACAAAAAACAAAACCATCCCAACACACTGCCAGTTTGGAACATAACACATTATAGAAATATTTTCCTAACAGCAAAAATACTCTACAGCTTTATAGCGAAGACTGACAGGCTCACCTAGAGTTGTATCACTGCTTCAGTCATGTTCCGTAATTAAGGAACAGACAGAAGTCATGTCTGCAAGTCTTTATTATTTCTTGCAAAAGTATTAGATTTTTTTTATGGCATAGTTAAGAAGCTATCAGTAAACAGAAGAGCTGAGAGAAAAAAAAACTGAATAAACTTAATATTGATCATAGTTATGGGTCACACGTAAGAGGGAAGGGTAGGTGGAAGATGCCTGCAAAATCCCTATCCACACTCTACTTGGTTATTTTTTTTTCCTGTAGTAATGACAGAAATTAATAGTTTCCAGTAGAAAATCAACTATTTTCTCAGTCTTGTTGAAGAGAGGAACTGCAAAACAAATAAATCCACTTGGAAAAGTGACTCAGCTACATTGTAGTGTTTTTAATTGCTGTTACACTCAAACAAGATGAAGGTTATTAATGCCTTACCAAATAAGGAGCTGCACACATTTTTGCCGCGGACATGTGATCACACTGTTTTTACATAAGCAAAAGGAGATGGTCACACTAGATGCTTTCTCCAGCGTGCACTCATCAAAATCCCACCCAGCTGCTGTGATTCACACAGCTAGTTTTACATGCAAGGCTGAAAACACACACATTGAACTGTTGTATAAACACAGGAATTTGATAAGGAGATGTCAGAACAGCTCTGTTTAACCTGAAGAGACCATATGTCAGTATACCTAAACACACTTGATTTAAGGTGAAGCAGTAAGTGTACTTCTGTACCTACAGAAGACAGAAATACAGGCAGCCTTAGTTACGTTTATCAGAATCTGCTGTAACAGAAGTCAAAAAAGTTGCTCATTAGTCTTTCAAATGTTTCAACTACATCCCATAGCTGAAGTCAGGTTTCTTAGTTGGTGTCCCCCCCCCCTTAGTCAACCTACATGAGTTTTGGGAAAAGAAGATATAAGGAGGGAGTTTGATAGGCCTACATTGCAGTTAATCTCTTAAATGACTTTATTCCTCTAGATTAAATGGTGTGAAGTAGAGAAGGTACAACATGGAAAGATGAACAATTTAAGCAGAAACATGTCTAGGTGTTCTAAAGCGATAGTAACTTTCAGCATCTATGCTACTAACAGACTACAGAAATTCTATACTTTTGTGAAAAATTTCCCTCAAACTCATAATAGAAGTTCAAACTTTGCATGGTAGCAAGTCCTAGAAAAACATTTCACTGCAGAAAGTGACATCTTTCTTTTTAACCTTTTCGCTGTCCCTTCTGAAAAACTGCAGTACAAAGAATAGTGCAAAATTAGAGGACACCTGCAAATATAATTTATCATTTCCATGACTATTTAATGACAACATTACACAGAATCAGTCCACTCATAGGACATAATCCTAACAGATAGCAACCTGTAGAAAGGAAGTAGAGGATGACTTCTTTATATTCTCCATGGAAAATACCAATCCATAGTCAAAAGGTTTACAGCTATATGGCTTTTGTTTAAGCTAAACTTATGGAACCTACTGTTTACTTGCTCTTCAGATAAAGGTATATCATGACATCCACATCACTGATTTTTTGGAATCATATCTGAGATTAACCCAGCAACATTCATCCCTTTCCAAGTCTATGCAGCATTGTTATTGAGGGCTGCTCTTTAAATAAAACTGGGCTTTTAATGATTACACCAAGATACTTTTAACCACCAATAGATACTGAAGTGGCAATTAGGCTACAGCTTTCTCTAAGGAGCCTCTGGATATTGATTTATTGAAGAAAAAAATATCCTTACACTTTCACAAACTGCACTGCAAACATTTTTCCCCAAAACAAGCATGTAACCCCAGCAATAAAGTTTAAGAGGATTTTCAACTTAGATAAGCTTGTCATAATTACGGTTTTATGGACTGAAGGGATTAGTCATTTATGCTTCTAAAGCTTCTCTTCCATTTTTCCTTCCTCACCTTCAGAAGAGATCTACCTTTCTATGCTAGGCATTTTTTTCTTAATTGATTCTGTGATATATGCACAATTTGGTTAAAAATAAGGTGCTCTGACTCACAAATTAACAAATAAATGTTAGCTGTAATTAAACACTATCAGAAAGACTACTACTAGGGATCAGGCCTACATAATAGGGAAGTAGACCAATCCCTTTAAAGTAATCAAGCTTTTCCCACTTTGAGATGAGAATTCTGAACATTGCTGCCTTAATTCAACAAAGCATGTATTTATACACTTATTAACAGGACTTGAATGCACATTATTCAGTGCTCTGCTGATAGAGGGATACAGTAGATACTTCTATCCCTTACAGCTACTATTGCAATAATTACTTGTTCTCCCTTTAAAAGTCCCTTAGTGCCCATCTCTGCCCTTCTTAACCCCATTCGTATGCAACTTCCATGCCTAGCTCCATGAACCAATTTATTTCAAACAAGGCCTTTCACACTTTTTCTCCCCCATCTGGGAAGAGTCCTGCAGATGCTAACAGCAAACAAATTTTCTGGGCTCTCAAAACTTTCCCATGACATTCACACAAAAACATCCAACCTTCTTGAACAAGTAGGATGCTGAAGACTGATGACCACATTATCATGCTGACTAATATTATCCAGCTGCCCTTTGGCACCACATTCTTTCTATATGGTGATCCACTGTCTCATTGCATACTTCAGTTGTAATTAAGGAAGAAGTGCATGTTCTCCAATTTACCCTTCTGCATTTGTGACACACCTAACGCAATGGTGGCCTAATGCAATTTGATAGCCTTCTGTAAGCTAGTCAAAATTTCAGAGGTTAGGTCATGTTAATCTTTTACTGCTCAACTGTCCTCAAGCCCAGAATCAAATCTGCTGGTAGACCTCAACAGAAACCTTGGAGCAAAGACCCCTTCTTCCCTTTTAAGTTTTACTATTAAATTTCCTTTCAGCAGCTTCAACCCACTTCTAGCTTTAAATCAAATATAGATGAGCTAAGATTCACAAAAGTAAGATGTGCAAGACAAGTGCTCTATAGAATCTACAATATTTACACAGCTTTTCTTTAAATAATTAAATAGTAAAACATTTTTGCTAAGAAAAGCAGCATGACTAAATAAATGTAAGCCAAACCCCCCGAAGATTTGGGTTTTTTTGATGCTTACTATACAAAAGTTGGTACACAGGGGACCAGATACAGCCTCAGGGAGAAAATTCACTCTTGTCCTTCCCCCAGAATCCAAGAGGAAAGTTGTGTTATCATCACTGAGTGAAGGCAGATGTGATCGCAGCTGCAGCAGAGCAGGCTGCCCTTCAACACTCCCATCCCCTCCCACAAATACTTTCTCCTACCCCCTCTGATTCCTCAGTAGCAACCCTCTACATTTGTCTGGAATGAAGCATAACAGGAATATTTGCTGACTAGGAAGATACAGCTGGCCATCACTAGGATAATCCACAGTAGGTGAATTCTGTACAGTAATCTTACTATTTCAATCCTAAAAAGTCCTTGAACTTTGTATCTTTCAAAAGAGAACCCGATTATGAGCATTGTATAGATTTTCTAGACAGTTTAAGTTACACCTTAGTATTGCCATTTTTCCACCAATACATTCTCTTTCAGATCCAAATAGTGGACCTGAAATTTGTAATTACTGCTTCAGTGCATGTATAGTAAATACGAAAACTCACAACAGATCAACAGTTGTTTGTATATAGAGTACATGCTGAATCTTCTCTCCATTGTTACTTAATGGAGTCTTCTTCTAATAATACTGCAGATCTCAGAGACCACCTGCCAGTGCAGGAACATCAGCTGACAGTTAGGATCTGAATTAGTTGATCTAAATCTCCCAAAATGATGAAATCATCAGAAACCAACTGCAAATTTCCCCACCCCAGCAATGACGTGCAGATGTAAAGCTATCAAAATGGTTATCTTCCTCTGATACTTAGCGACTATAATAATTTTTCCTATGCAGGTGTTTAGTGTACTGATGCAAAGCTAAACAAAACACGATACCAGAGAGCTGCAGAAGCAACTTTGTAAGAAATGTAATCCTTTCGTTTATGATCCTATGAGAGGTCTCCTTACCTGTACTAGTAAACCACCTCTTTCAGGACTGCCTTACCCTTTGGTTTGGTCACTGTAGATCAGAGCTGAAGTCAATTGTTAAAGCGGGACAAAAAAACCCCAAACAGCCCCAAAATAGAACAGAAGCCAATGCAAGCATGCGCTGAAGTGTCTTGGCTTAAGCAGAGGTTTTGGGTCAGTTCCACACTTTTACATCCATGCTTTTGCAGTGTCTGAACTAGCTAATTTAGAAATACCCCAAGCACCTTTTGGTAAAATTAAAGATTCCTTCATATAGACAATATTTTAGTTTTTTTTAAAAAAACAAAACACCAAACAGAGATGTGGTTGGTTTGTGAGGTTTTTTTTTCCCCAGAACTCTCCATTACTTAAGTCTGTGACAATCCACACTATACATGCAAAGTTTTCTGACTTGTCAGAGCTTTCATTTGAACTAGATGTTTCTCAGTAATTACAACTACCAGAATGTTCTGGGTTTTCTTGTTTTCAGTAATCAGACTATGGCCTGAAAACCATGAGAGATGTCATTATCTAATAAGTTTAGTTAAGGGAGACCCCTTACTCCAAGCTCCAAAATAAATACTGACGGACATTTTAAAAGTCCGTATTCTCTGTTACCTCTTATGTCATCTACTACCTAATTATTAAAATTCTGAAAGATAAGTGGCAGAAGATTTCCCTACTATACGTCCTTTAGTAAGAAAGAGTTACTGCAGAACTGAGGCTTATTTTTCACAGCAAACCAAAAGTTCTTTTGCTCTAGCAGCACAGTGCAAATATTTGCTTACCAATCTACTACATTTAATTTCTCAGAAGGCAGATTTGTGAAAACAGGCAATAAGGAATTTTTGCAAGTGAGAAAGCAGAATAACCTGGCATATGCCGCTCTAACGAGTCAGGAAAGCTTTGAAAAAATATTGCAGTTAGCACTGTTAAGGGGTTACATCCTCATCCCACTCTCATTAATGGATTAAGGAGAAGGAATTAATCCCACAGGGATAATTTTCTCAACAGAAGTATCATTTAATAAAGGGAAATGGAAGGGAGATAGAGTGATGAAGAGACACGGGTTTCTAGCAGATAGGGTCTAAGTGTCATCATGGGAAATACAGATAGAAGCAACTCTTTAACTGTTGATAAAGGTCATTAGATCAACTTAGGAACGGTTAAAATAAGGGCATTATATCTATACAGTATATAATATTTAAGATCTTACTCCTCTGTAATCTGCTAAATTTCATGTTCTGACTTCAAGAATTTGTAAGACTGAGGAATCATATGTGTACTAAATATGTTCCAAATGAAGCATCAGCTCAAACAGTAGTAAGCAGCTGATAAAAAATCCAAAATTAACATTCATTTATCATTAGTTGTTCATGAATGCAACTAGAACACTTACAGTACCAGATAAGAGTGTTTTCATTCGCCCGAGGCATTACAATTGCTTAAAAAAATATCAGTGTTATACAGCTCCTGGCTTGTCTCAGAGAACTTAGCAAAGAATCATTAACCCATTTCGTAACAATAAAAAGCAAAGTACACAGACGCTCCACGTCTTCTCATAAACAAAGAGCTATAAAAGACATAGCCGGTAGCCAGTATTAGCTTCAATGCATCATAGCCAACTACTATTGCTCAACTTACTTATTTGCATAGCATGGCTGGTACACATAGCCAAATTCTCAATAACAAAGGAAATGAAAAAATAGTTCAAGGTCAAATTATTGTTTAGAAATAGAAAAGTCAAGGCTGAAAATTAAGTTCCCACTTTCCAAACCTATTTTTGCCCCCTACCTTTAACACAGCTACATTAATGGAAAATATATGCTAATTCTTCTGAAGAGACTTTTTCAGCAGAAGTATCTCAGCAGCAAGTTTCATCTAGCTCTAATTATACACCGTAACCTGCCTAGAAGCCTGTAGAAATTTTAGTTTTGTGGAATATATTAATCTTAAAACCCTTTTGAGCTATACTACTTCAGAATTTTTACAGGAGGAAAAAAATCTAGCACATGTTTTCGGCTTCCTTTGGTGGAGTTATCTGGACTGGAGATGCAGGATAATCTAACCTCAGCAGCAGCACTGTGTTTTAAGGTCTACTAAAATGATCCCGTATATAAACAGCCAGAACTGACAGGACCAATGAAAAACTAGGACCTTCTTAAGGCAACACAGAACTACAAAGCTAGCCAAAAAAGAAGACCGCAAGATGCATTTTCTTATACGATTTCAACAGAATTCCTCCTTCCCTGCCTATAGCCCAAAGCTAGGCAAAGTCCGAAACAACAGCTCCTTAATTAAAAGCACTGACAACAGAGAAACACAGACTCCTTCAGGTTGTAAGAGACCTCCCACACTTCAGTTTAAAAGTACAATTTAAAAAAAAAAACCCACAAAGAATTTATGTAATCCAGAAGCACATAAAAAAGCTACAATTCAATACATATAAATAGTTTGTTTTTAAATTGCAAACCATGCCCTCAGAACAGTACAGAAAACAGTTGTACAGCTTAGTTCCCCTTCAGTATTATCTAGTCTCTACTCTACTTAGATGTGAGCTAAGTAGCTATGCCATGACCTTATCTAGATGTGAAGGCTTTGCAACACCGTCATCCATATTCAGCATGACAGTTCATCCCCACCAGGTCACAGGACCTAAACAGTGCCCAGAATAAAGCATTGCTAGCTCCAGTGTTTCACTAAAGCTTGTGTTCGCACAGACAAGAAAAAAATCCCTCAAATTGTAAAAACTGTACACTAGTGATCATAATTTCAACCAAGAAATAAACAATCGCGGACGCTGCAGGAGACGGCAAATGAAGCTCCCTGAAAGGTGAGGGAAAAAGCCTGCCCCGTTTCGCGCGGCGGTAGAACAGCCAAAAAGCCGTTCAAAACAAGCAACGGGCAGAGTGCCGGGAGGAGCGCGGCGGAGGGGAGCGGCAGGCACCTC
>NW_010537023.1:0-11327 GCF_000687285.1 Phaethon lepturus | reverse complement strand
TGATGACCTTAAAGGTCTTTTCAAACCTTAAAGATTCTGTGATTCCAATTCTAAGAAAGATGGGAACAGACATTTTAGCAGGGCCTCTTGCGATAGGGCACTGGGTGATGGTTTTAAATTAAAAGAGGGTAGATTTAGGCTAGACATACGGAAGTAATTTTTCACAATGAGGGTGGTGAAACAGTGGACCAGGTTGCCTGGAGAGGTGCCATCCCTGGCAACATTCAATGACAGGTTGGACGGGGCTCTGAGAAACCAGATCCATTTTAAGACGTTCCTGCTCACTGCAGGAGGGTTGGACTAGATGACCTTTAAAGGTCCCTTCCAACACAATCAGTTCTAGGAATCTGTGATTCTATGATTATATGAAAAGCAGTCCAGGCAGCACAATGAAAGCGAAAGGTTTCAGACTTGAACTTGTTACAGCTTTTTTTTTTGTGAGACTCTTACTGAACATTGAGCCACATTAGTTGGAATAAGTACTGAAATATCCGCCTTGTCCCATGATCTCCAGATTCATGGATACCTGAATTCCTTCAGTGTATCTCAGAGTGATATTTTAATACAAACTTAGACCAGTATCCCCTCCAAATCTCTCGTTCAAGCTGGACCATAGCAAAGCCAAATTCATGCAAAGTTTCATGGACTTAGATGCCAAAATGTAAAGCATGGTGTGTGAAAACTCATCTAAGAATGAGGAAAACTGATCTCTCATTCTTGTTTATGTTTAATACATTGATAATCTAATTGTAAAACATAAACACAGTCAGCAATCTGTGTGACATTTCATATAGTTGGTTCATAAGGTATTTGGGTATCCTAACTTGAAGGTCTTGTTTACCTCTCCATCATCCACATCCTTAACTTTTCTAGCTTAACAGTTTCTTCTGTTATCCTTAACAGTTTCTAGCTGTTTAATAGCCCAGCTCTGGTAGGCCTGGGAAGCATTTTCATCATTAAGGTATTTTGTTCAGGCTTTTCTGATTAGTTGAGATGTGAAGATAAGTATGAGGCTGCCCTGGAACCCAAGTCTCTTACCCTCTGGAAATTAAAAGGTCCAGTTGCTTACATAATTGCATTCTAACTGAAATCATCTACGCAAGTGATGCATGTAGCAATGAAATAGAACTTTTCAAGGCCCCTTGTTTCAGGGCTGCCTGTTTTGGAGGTTCTGAAATCTATAGATAAAGTGCCTTTATGTTAGCTCAGCAAAGATGGAGGGCAAACAGCTTTAGTGTGGGATCCTATGGAAGATTTTACCCGAAGTCTTAAGAGCTGCCTCAGATTAATGTTAGGATGATTTTTTTGTCCTTTCCCCTCCCTGTTTTTTCCAGAGAAGAATTCCCCTCGAATGCTATTTTGGCCTCTTAGCATTTTTTTACTGTAGTCCTTAGTTCTTGGAGACACAGATTAGTGTTGCATGCAGGGGTGTTTCTGAAAGAAGAATTTCGGGGCAGACACCAAGAATAGCTGATTTGACTGTGCCTTCTTCACGAATCAGGTAATTCTACTGCATGCCATGCCGTATAACAATGTGGAAGAAATGCCTGTGTGCAGCTTCATGAGGGAGTACAATCATCCTCTATTTGACATTCATACCACATTCATTCATGCAGTCTGTGAGTACTGCCCAAGAACATAAGATTGCTCATCTTCTGTTTTCTGTTCCTTATCTTAACGGCATTTTTCAGTTAATGGGACAAAATTATGTGACCACTATGAAGAAATACAACAGTGCTGGTCACTGGTAATTAAACTTTCACACAATTGTTAATGAATACAAATGGACCTTTTCTTTTAAAAAGGAAATTAATTTTTTTTTCTGAAAAATTCTTATTTAAAAATAACCAAACCATTTAGATAAGCTTATCTATTTATTTAATAATATTGGAGGAAAGAAATAAAAATGTTTCATGTTGAATCCTTCTTGTATCACCACCCACAATATAGAACATGTTATCATTATTATCAAAATGTTGTTCTTTCTTTATTCATTAGTTTATACTATAGTATAAAATAGTGTGTTCAGAATAAAATTCTGCAACAATGTAAAATGCAATGACAAGTTCAGAATTGAAATTCTGAATTTTTATCTCATTTTGGGATCAAACCCAATTATAACAATCATAACAACTAGCAATTTTCCAAATAATGGATTTTTTAAAGTAAGATTTTTACGTAAGTTAACAAAAAGTTCTCACCTATTTCATATCTCATGCCAGTATGATATGTAGTACAGTCTAGTATGTTGTTCATCTGCTTTTGTATTCCATTCCATCTATTTAGTCTTCCAGATGACTGGAAGAAGCCTCATGTGTGCAGGCTCTGGTCCTCAGAGGGGACTTTAACCACTCCAATATCTGTTTGTAGATCAGTACAGCAGAGCACAAAAAATCCAGTAAGTTTCCTGGAGTGCGTTGATGAAAACTTCTTGACACATGATCGAGGAGCTGATGAGGGGAGACACACTGATGGACCTCATACTTGCAAACAGTGACCATGAGATGTTGAGTTCAAGATCTAGAGAGGAGGAAGCTGGTCAGAAAAACAGGACCATGAACTGGCACTTCAGGAAAATAGACTTCGGCCACTGTAGAGGTCTTCTTGGAGGAATCCCATTGGAACAGCACTGAAGAGAAGCAGGCCCAGGAGACGGGTTGATTTTCAAGGATCACCTCCTCCACGCTCAAGACTGGATCATCCTGACAAGCAGAAAATCAAACAAAAGTGGCAGGAAGCCTGCATGGATGAACAAGTGGTCCCCAGCAAAACTTAAACACAAACTGGAACCATACAAGATGTGGAAAAAGGCTATTACCCAAGAGCAAAATAGAGACACTATCCAAGCATGTAAGGATGGAAAGCTAAAGCTCACCTAGAGTTGAATCTGGTGAAGGGAATGAAGGGAAACAAGAAGGGCCATACTCTTCTCAGTGGTGTCTAGTGACAGGACAAGTGGCAATGGACACAAAATACAGGAAATTCCAGTTAAATGTAAGAAAAAGCCTTTACTGTGAGGGTGATCAAACACTAGCACAGGTTGCCCAAAGAGGCTGTGGAGTTTTATCCTTAGAGATATTACAACCCAAGTAGATACGACTGTGATGCACCTGTACTAGCAGATCCTGCTTTGGGCATAAGAGTTAGACTAGATGATCTCCAGAGGTGCTTTCCAACCTGAGCCATTCTGTGATTCTGCGAAATAAGGACAAAGGTAAGACATTTTTCCATTCTAACTCCAGTTCCAGAGCTCTTTTATTTCATGTTCCTCTTTCTTTAAAATTGTTAATATCTGGATCTTCTAACATAGAACCTAGCTCTAGTGGTGAAATTCTCCCTACCAAGAAATCCTTTCATCTCCCCGGGGAGCTTTAACCTAATCCATTACACCATTCACAGTCACATCGGACGCTGGAGTTAGTTAACTTGATATGAAGAATTATACATTAGCTTTCAACTTGTATTCCAGGTCTCATTTTATTTTTGATTCTTCTATTTAACCCTAAGGGAATTATTTTATCCATCCTACTCATTTTATCTTTCTTTTTGTTCTATCTGTTTCAATTCTTGTGAGAAGGAAAGAAAATAATCTGGCAAATCAGTCAGCTGATGTTAAAGGAATTTTGAAAGGTCACAAGTTTCACAATATGTACCAATTCCAGGTCAAATAGTATCTCTTTCAATGGGTTTTCACCAGAGTGAGAGCAATGGTGTTTTCCTCTCTGTATCAATGTGTGGTAATCAGATTCTAACACTAAAATTTGTAAAGGTGCAGATTTAGCAGTATTCGTCACTGCATCATTGCAGAAATACAGGCAAATGTGTTAAGCAACATGCTAAAGAGTGGAATTATTCATGTTGCATACTCTGCAAGTACCTCAGAAAAGTTCTAATAAAAATAAAAATATCTTAAGGAATTGAAAGTGTTTTAGAACTACCTTAACATCACAGTTTTAAAGCTCCCGCAAAACTGCCCTCTTGGAATGTCATGTACCAACTCAAATATCCAAGATTTACTGTCATGTGAGGTACGTAATTTTTGAGGAAATCCTTTCATCTGAGGCTTTCTTCTCCTGAGATCCAGTAGCTCATGCGTTTCTTGCTAGCAGGATGTTTGTCCGATTATCAAATAAGATTATTCTTTTTGTTTCTGTGATTCATTAAAAAAGGGAAAATGGGAAAGGGGAAAGGGGACAGAGGAAAGGGGAAGGGGAAGGGGAAGGGAAAGGGGAAGGGGAAAGGGAAAGGAAGGGGAAGGGGAAGGGAAGGGGAAGGGGAAGGGGAAGGGGAAGGGAAAGGGAAGGGGAAGGGGAGGCAAGGCCAGGCCCTAAAAGAAACAGCTGAAACAAAACATTGTCTTGATGCTCTTGCTTGCTGTTTCTCATCCCAGAGCTCCCTGTTATCTGCATTCACGGGATATTGAAAAGGGCCCGTTTACTTCAGTAAGATTTCAGTAAACTTGTTGATTTTTTTTTTCTTAATCTGCATCTCCTCTTTTATCATCTCTGGTCATAAACATGTAGTAACTTATGAACACTTTCTAATTTCAATAACTGTATTGCATCTTGTTTTCTTTTTCCTGACAGTTCTAAGAATGATTCCAAACACAAAATCTACATAATTCTCCTCCAATGTTTTATCAGGAAGATATTTTATTTTACAGATCCAAATAAGTAAATAACTAGTCTGTAAGTACATTATAATTACAGATTACAGACTAATTAGGGAGTTATTTATGCCTGAAGATTACATACTAATTATACATGAAGTTATTATGGAAATACTGGCAAGTGCTATAGAAGCAATTACTATAAAATTATAAGTAGATGCCATTTGATTTTATGATTATTTGCACCATATGAAAGAACAAGTTGCCAAAAATCAGACCAGGCTGGTTTGTTGCATCTGATAGCTTTGACTTTTTAATACCATTAAGTCTCCAAACATGCCAAGAAACATTTTACAATAGATCTGCAAAGGCACAGGCGTCTGAGCACCTTCCCGTAGTACATTAAGTGCCACAACAAACAGCTGCTACGTCAGAGTTTGTTCCACTATAATCTTACCCCAGGGTAAAAAATGTTTGTGTAGACTCTTCTTTCAGTCTTTCTTTTTCTGTTGTGTTTTTTTTTTCTTTTCTTTTTTTTTCTTTTTTTTTCTCATTGTTGTTTTCAGGTGCCCTCTGGTCTACGTGCTTGTCAGAGACATCAAGTTGTGCACTTTCAGCCAGGAATGGAAGTACTGATGCTTGTGACAGGTCCAGGATCCTGCTGGAGTTCATTTCACAGCCTGAGGACCAGCAAAGCAAAGGACTGTTTCCTGCACAAATGACTGAAAGTGTCCTTTTGCCTGAGGAGAGTCAGCACCAGCTATGGTTTTCAATCTCACATTTTAAGTGTCTCTCAAAGGAGCCAGATATTCATCTGTTGAGAACATCTTGAATAATCAAAAGTCAAGAAAAGGCCTAATACATTAAATTATATTAAACAAAACTTTTTTTGTTTTAATTAACTATGACTCCTTAATTTGTAAAGGCTAATTTCAGTGGCATAATAAATAAATTACTCTCTCATTTCAGTACTGGGCCAAAACCAAATAAACAAAAAAGATCCATCCAAAAATAAAATGCATGTGTGTATGCATGAATATGTGCTTCACTGCCAAATCTGTAGTATTTTAATGAGGGAGAATAGTTTGTACAGCTGGAATTGAAGTACTTCAAAGATGAACATTTGTAGTAAAGATCAGGAGAAGAAAAAATTGACTCTGTAATGCGCTAGAGGTGGTCCATGATGCTCTTAAGACACTTTTCTAAGAAAGTGAGAAATCCAGTTGTCCTCTCATTTGTTCTGGGAAAGAAGTCAACCTCGTGATCTCAAGTGATGATGAAACTGTCGCACACGTTTCTGACTCGATTAGGATTTAAATATTTCATAGCAAATGGGACAGAGTCATTAGGAGAGATTGAGGGACACTCAGACACTTCAGAAGGTTTTATGAGGACACAAGAAAGCTTGTTTCAAACACTTCGGTGGGTTCAGAGAGAGGACTTAGATATTGCTGTCCCCAGAAGACCCCAATCCCTTAAAGTTTAAGGACGGTGCCTCTCAGTCTTTCCTGTCAGCGCTGTTCTGCTTTGTGTATCTATTTTACTGTTCATTCTGCAGCGTATGCTGGTGGTCAAGACACCGTCCTGAGGGACAAACTGCCTAGATCCCAGTCCCTTTTCCAGTATTTCGTGCAAAGGAGCACAGATTTAAGAGGAAACACTGGAAACATAAATAAAACCAAAGTGGTTGGAGTACTCTCCTTAGGGGTAGTGGGGGAAGAGCTCCAAACCATTTATAGAGAACTAGTTCTAGCCTCTCTCATGCTGGTCAGCACTCATTCAGTCACCGGATAAAAGAGAGACAATCTCTGCTCCAGTTCTTCTGTGAATTTAGCTGGGAAATCTTTTGGTTTTGTTCTCTCTTTTTTTTTTTTTTTCCCCCCTACCCCTGGTTGAAATTATTCAGTGAATTAAAGTCAAATTATCAAAGCAGTTTTAAGATGTCTATAACGCCATTGTTGGTGAAAAATTTATGCTCTGAAAAAAAAGATGTTCAGGTCTAGATTTAGGAGACCTTAGATTACAACTGCTTTAAAAGCTTCCTTTTTCTTTCCCCTAATGCAAAGGAGGCAGAAGGAATAGTGTTACTTCACTGTAAAGGGCAGTTTTCTCTTGATTATTCTTTTTGTCACATTTAAAACAGTTAAAACACTTTAATATGTTATTCATCCTATGGGCAAACTAATCACTGTCTTTTACATTACGTAGTAATTCTCTCTGGAGGTTGTCACTGAATCAAATGGGTCAAGTTTTCAAAAAGTATTCGCTAATTTTCATTGTTCCTGCACTTGGGGATTCAATATGAAGATAGTTAAAAGGCTTTATTGTTTGGAGTGGCAACCAGCTATAGCTCCTGCTAGACTCAGTGAGGTGGTAAGGTGACCCACATTATTGGGTGGTCTTAAAAAAATTAACCATGTATGACAGATAATCAGCCAGTGTAAATAATGTCAAAGGAGCTCTTTTAATTCAGCCCAGCTGAGGGTCTAATGCATGGAGTATTTTCACCTAAGTGAAGTCCTTGAGCAACTTTTGCCCTTCTAAGTTCCTTCTGCTTATGCCTTCAAAGCTATACTGTTTAAAAAAAAAAAAAAAGTAGCACATTAATAGCAACAAAGCTATTTCATAAAATCACAGTGGTTTTTCTTGACATTATTATTGCAGGAAAATTGCTTATAACATAAGGCCATGTTTATAGACGTAGAGGTGCTTAATATTAAGCACAAGCAATTCATAAGGTTCAGAGAGAACCTCATGGGAGCTAGTTATTTTTATTGTGTTTGGTACGTGTAGTAACATTTCCTTTACTAGTATTTTAGACTGCTCACTGTGACCAGAAGTGGTGTTCAGCATTAAAAAAAGGAGCAAAGACTGTATTTACGTAGTTTGAGCTCACGCGCGTCCCCCTGCATGCTCGTACAGAGGAAACCGTGTGGACTGGAGTCCCGATACTTTGACAGAGGGGAATTATGATGCTCATTTTCTCCTTTTCTAGTGGTCATTAATGTTTTATGAAGGGAAAAGGAACATTTTGACATTTGATAAGGAGAGTTTCTAATTAAGGTTTGGATTCGACAAGGCACTTAAGTTCTAATGGGACTTAGACACATGCCTGACTGGAAACCTGCCCTGCCATGTCCCAAGTTTTCCATCTAACCACTAAACCACAGAAACAGGTTCTTTCTTGTTGACTCTTCTTCTGAACCCACAAACTTTTCTCACAGCTGCCCATCTCACAAGGCAGGCTAAGAGGCTATTGCTGTTCGGTGTATGTTGCCAGGTTATGTTACACCCAATCTATGCTATAGGCACCCAGCACAGTTAGAAATAGCATAGAAAATAAGAAGTTCTGGACTAAGCAGTAAGACCAAATTGCTCACTGAAGGCAGATCTTCTACTTATTGGGGAAATATATCAGCATCTATGCTGTGGGCTCAGCCTTGCAGACTGTGTCAATACGTATGGGTCTTTTGCTGACAGTGCTTGAATCAGAGAAGGTGTTTGAGCTACAGAACATATTGAGCTACAAATTGAAATAAAACATTTAAAATGATAGCACTGATTAGATTATTCCAACACCGTTAGAACAAATAAGAACTTATTGAAAAAAAAACAGGTTGCCTGTAAATAAACTGTCCTGTCTAGCTGTGTAGCTTTCCCTGGTGAGAATAATGCTGAGCATACATTTCTAGTGCTCAGCCTGGAAGATGAATAATGTTTTCAGATGTCTTCAGGTAACCTAAATTGCAAGTGTGAAATATGGTATATCGCAATTGTATAGAATGACAATCAAATTTCATTGTCTTCAGATGCTGGAAGATTGCACTGCCCCGTTTACTCCAGATTGCCTTATGTTAACATTTTTCCATGTGTTATCCTGTAAGTAAAAAAAAAAATAAGATATTGAAGTGACTCCTATTAATGTGGTAAGGCTTACTTAGCTAGGGAAATAGGGAAGGCAAAGCTTGAGAGGAAAAGTCAAGACAGACTACGACATGAAGTTGAACAATAATACTGCTGCTTGCCAATGTGTTTTAGGGAGAAGAGTGAAACTTTCTCAGTCCTTAGGAGGAGTTGTTGCTGATATATACCTAGGGTGTTTGTACTGCAGGTATCAGAGCAGGTTTTTGTTGCAGGTGTGTAAGTTCCAGAAAGCTTATGTTTTCAGACCCAGTCATTTGGCTGTAATTCCCATTGGCTGTCTTGTTGTATCTCCCCTCTCAGAGTAAAGATATTTCTGAATAGATTCCCTACACAGACACCAGTAGTTCTTCAGAGAGGTCTGAATTAGCAGGTAGGAGCTTGCTGTCTAAAACCCAGCCACTATGGTGCTCAGTTATTTATTTATTTTTTAATATCTTTGGGCTGTTGCATTAAAATAATTAGGATATTTTTCATTCATTCCCAGTTCTAATGCCAGTTCTATTTAATGTTGGTTTTTTCTTTTGCCATTTCAGAAATATTAATGGGACAGATTGGTTTATGGTTTGGTCATTTGCATGGACAAATGAGATCTCTTTCTTATAGTAGTTAATATAGTACAATAAAATGCCCTCCATTATAAAGTTTTGATTTGTGCTAGTGAAAAAGAGAACATGATGAGTATATTTCACAAAGAATATTTTGCAACTCTGGGACATTATAGTGATCTCAGATTATGTTGTTTTCAGGCCATGTGAATGGCAAAATACGATTTACAATTTAATGTTCATGAGAGACGAAGTCCTAATATTTTTTTCTGTGAAAAGACACATTCTACAGCCTACAGAATGAATAGAAATGTGAGGCAGGTCAATGATTCATTTTTATGTACGGAAGCTCACAGAAGAAAGAAAAAAACCCGTTATGTGAAGTTCATTATATCACAATTAAAGGCCAGACCTAATACAGGCAATCTGATTACTGTAAGACATTACACTCTCCCAAATTACTGAGCATCTAATGCTAGAAATGTATCATGCTTCCTGAAATGTGAGGATCTATACTTCATCTAGTAATTTGGAAGGGGAAGAAGTCAGAAAAGTACTCACAGAATGCGCCATATGTTCAGGAATTACTAATCAAAAGTTTTCTAAAAATCCTTCCCCTTAAAGAATCGCCTGCTGTGCTGGATCCTCAAAACAGAGAGGTGATGAAGAGTCCCTGAAAACAACATTTGCCTTCTGCTGTTTCAGCTGAATCATGGCCTTTAAGCCCCTTTCAGTTACTTAGGAATATGATTCTCATTAACAAGTGAGATCTAATATTTGAAACATTTCACAGAATAGTTTGGTTTGGAAGGAACCTTAAAGATCACGTAGTTCCAAACCCCTGCTATGGGCAGGGACACCTTCCACTAGATCAGGTTGTCAGAGCCCTGTCCAACCTGGCCTCGAACATTTCTGGGGAGGAATTTATGCTGCAATATTTTCTTCTTATTTTATAATTCCGACTCTTTCATCTCCAACACTACACGAAGTTGCCTTTTGGTAAGTTTCAAATTCTAGGGATTCTGGTAGAAATCAATGCCATCAGAAATTTTTTCACACGTGCTGGTCACTAGCTTTTTCTTGTTGCAAATGTCACCACCTTCAGATGAGTCTGTGCCTTACAGAGCAAGTCACCCCGTGACCACTGCTAGCAAAATCATAGCTTTCCTGTCAGGTGAACCGATAGCATCCTAAAAATTTGTGTTCTGCTGTCTGCTGCCTAGGTAATTAAAATCTGCCTCTGTAGGAATAATCTTAATGCTTGTATCACATTAATTGAATATGGTGTTATACTCTAAGGACTGTTATGTGCTTCGCATGCATGGTACGATGGCAAGATGTAGCCCTACCTTTTTTAAACCTAAAAGTGGTAAATAAAACTGAAACTATTTTTCTTTCATACGTGTGAAGTATCTGAGTAACTCTGCTAGGGAAAAAAAAAAACAAAAGGAAAGAAAGCGTGTTTCCTACCTGTAACCTTAACGTTATAAATTACTCTGGCTTGAAGATGTTTATGCCTGCCTGCAGCTCTTCAGCTATGATTAAAAGAGTTTCAGGTCACTCAGTCTGCATTTTTAATCCTTACAGCTCCAGGGCGCTCACCATATGGAAGGATTTTGTTATCAGAAAGAGGATTCAGCACTTAATGTCTTTTGATTTTTACCTAAACAAAAAAAGGCTTTGTGTTTGCGACTTTGCTTAGGTTTTGTGCTGAAAATGGTAAGTAATGGCTTTAACAACAGTAAAGTGATTTACACAATGAGCATGTACATGTGGTATGGAGATTTCCTGAATTATTTTAAGAAAAAAGAGAGGAAGAAAAAGACAGAAGCCTGTCAAAGGTAGGCACAGAAATTATCTTCTGCTGAAAGAAGCTCCTTCTCTCTACCCCTAGAGATAATACGAGCTTAAAGGGAACTGTCTTCAGCCTGAGGGATTTTACATCACTAAACACAGCAGCAGCCTCGGGTGAGGAACTCCTGCACTGTTAAATCATCTGTGAAGGATCGAGGAAATACGTATTGCAGGGCAGTGAAGGATGGTCCTGTTCTGTGTTTTAGTTTTGATCATCATCTGAGCAGCAAAGCGGGATAAGGCATAAAACGTAAGAATGTCAAAAGAAACAAAACAAAGACCATAAGAAGTGTTAAGAGTTTTTATTGAAAACCTTTTTTCCTTCATTTCCTTGCACAACCCCTCTGCTGCCTCCCTGGAGCCCGGGTGAGGGATGTCACCAGGAAACTCCCTGG
>NW_010537022.1:0-1870 GCF_000687285.1 Phaethon lepturus | reverse complement strand
CCTCCCCTGGTGCAGCTTTGAACGTTCCCACACGTCCTGTCACTCGATACCTGGGAGAAGAGCTCAGCACTTCCCTCTCCACTTGCCCTCCTCAGGAAGCTGTAGAGAGCAATGAGGTCAACCCTCACCTTCCTTTTCTCCAAACTAGACAAACCAAAAGTCCTAAGCCACTGGACATTCCTTCCAGTCCTTTCACCAGCTTTGTTGTCCTCTTCTGGACGCATTTAGGTATCTTTTTTTAAATTGTGGGGCCCAGAACTACACACAGCACTCAAGGTGAGGCTGCACAAATGCTAAATCCAAAGAGATAATCACCTCTTTTGACCATCTTGTTGTACTGTGTTTGATGCTCCCCAGGATGCTGTTTGCCCTCTTGTCTGCCAGGGCACACTGCTGACTCATATTGAGCCTGCTGTCAACCAGCACCCCCAGATCCTTTTCTGCAGGGCTGCTCTCCCACCGCTCCTCTCCAAATTTATACTTGTGTTCAGCATTACTCTGTCCCAGCTGCCGGATCCAGCATTTGGACTTGTTAAATTTCATTCCATTAATTATAATCCAATACTCCAAACTACTTTGATCCTGCTGCAAGACCTCCTGTCCCTCAAGAAAGTCAAGAGCACCTCTCAGTTTGGTATTGTCAGCAAACTTTATCTATGGGTATATTCAGCTCCTGTATCCAGATCATTGATAAAAATATTGAAAAGAACTGGCCATAGAATTGAGCCCTGAGGAACACTGCTAGTGACTGGCTTCCAGTCAGATATAGCCCGGCAACCCTTTGAACCCTGCCGTTCAGCCAGTCCTTCATCCAGAGTGCCTGGTACTTGCTCATCTCACAGTTGGACAACTTGTCCTGAAGGATGCTGTGAGGGACAGGATCAAAAACTTTACTAAAATCCAGAAAAACTACATTCACCAACTTCCCTTCATCCACTGTGGGGTGACCTTAAACAATCTTGTCCCTCATGAGGGTCAGCAGCACCACCTAGTTTGGTATCATCAGCAAACTTGCTAATGGTGCATAGTACCCAGTATAATCTTCTCCGTAACTCCTCAGTTCCAGGAACTGAGGATAGACTAAGAGGTCTGTAGTTCCCCGGGTCTTCCCTCACACCCTTTTTGTAAATTGGAATAACACTGGCTAGCTTCCAGTCATCAGGGACCTCCCCAGACTCCCAAAACCTTTGGTAGGTGATCGAGAGGGGACCTGCTGTAATATCCGCTAACTCCTTCAGTACTCTGGGATGAATCTTATCAGATTCCATGGACTTATAAATATTTAACTGATACAAAGGTTCTTACAATTTCAGTGTCTACAAATGGAAGGTCATTAATCCCATAGTCATCATCCTCCAACTCAGAGCACCATGCAGCCCATGGTCTATAATTAATATTGAAGACTGAGGCAAAAAAGCATTAACTGTCCCCTCCTTTTCTTCATTCCTAATTGTCAGATGGCCATCTTCGTCAAGTATTGGTCCAATATTTTCCTTAGACATCCTCTTGCTAGTAACATACTTTAAAAAGCCTTTTTTTTTTTTTCTGACACAACACTGGCAAGTTTCAACTCCAGCTGAGTTTAAGCCTTTCATGGTTTCTCCTTACACATGTGACTAGCAGTTCTTGTAATCTTCATGTGAAGCATATAATTACTTTTCCTGCCTCTCATGGGAACAGTAAGGTCTCAAAAGTAGATTCCCAGGGGACATGGCTAACTAGCTTCCTGAGTAGCTTAAAGTTTGTTCTCTTTGTTCTCAAAGGTGGCACCTCTGCTGATATTTTTTCTCATTACAAAAAACATTTTAAACTCAACCATTTTGTGATCACATTTTGTGATTCAACATACTTCAAGAAGTTCCCAGACTTG
>NW_010537021.1:17574-35464 GCF_000687285.1 Phaethon lepturus | reverse complement strand
ATATGTAATATATGTAATATATATGTAATATATGATATATGTACATATATCAAAATATATGTAATATTTTGATATATTATATAACTTATACTGATAGGTATTCTATTTGTGGGGTTTTTTGTTTGTTTGGTATTTCCTCATCTATTACATGCTTTTATAATGATGCAGTCATGAATGATAACTACTGAGAAAGCAGAACTTTCCTTGCATTGTTTGCTTCTCATTATTCCAAATTATTCCCAATCTCATAATATGGAAGTGTATCATCAGGACCATTCCACTACTATTTGTAAAAGGTCTCTAAAAGAAATGGTGTTTGCCTCCATCCTCTTTCAGAAATACATTTTGCAAATCTATTTTTTTGTTAAATAGTGTTATTTGACTTTTCATTTCATATAAAGTAGAAAAATGCTGAACCATTTTTCTTATGAAATACCAAATAATTGTATTTACTCTTTAATTGGATCATATTTATAAAATGAACTTTGAGTACTGATAATAATATTTGTTTTGATTCATAACAAAATGTCAAAATTCTGAAAAGTATTATGCTATGAAATGTTTCAAACAATTGCTCTGTTTGAACAGAGAGAGTCATATCGAAGGACAAAGAGGAGGAATCTTTGTGGTAGTCCCATAGCTGGTTAGAAATGACCTATTATTAAAGTCACATCATTTAGAAGTTGACTTGAGAAGTTGTTGAGAAACCCAGTTGCTTGTGTTCTTAGTCCTGAAACAGAATATAAGGAAATAAATAATCCTTGATTCTGTGAATCTCATAAAATAGAGTTCTCCTTGTGTTGGGTTTGTGTGGCAAGGTTGTGGTAGCGGGGCTGCTGCAGGGGTGGCTTTGTGAGAAGATGCCACAAACTTCTCTTGTGTTCAACAGAGCAAGTGCCAGCTGGCTCCAAGACAGATCCAATGCTGGCCAAGGCTTGTTCAGTCAGTAAAGGTGGTAGCGCCTCTGTCATATTTACAAAAGGGTAAAAACTTCTACACAATAGCAGCTGGAAAAAAGGAGTGAGAATATGTGAGAGAAACAGCCATGTGGACACCAAGGTCAGTGAAGAAGGAAGGGGAGGAGGTGCTCCAGGCACGAGAGTTGAGATTCCCCTGCAGCCCGTGGTGAGGACCACGGTGAGGCAGGCTGTGCCCCTGCAGCCCATGGCGCTCCACAGTGGAGCAGATATCTACCCTGCAGGTCATGAAGAACCCCATGACAGAGCAGGTGGATGCACCCAAAGGAAGCTGTGACCCCATGGAGACCCTGTGCTGGAACAGGCTTCTGGCAGGATCTGTGGAGCCATGGAGAGAGGAGCCCACGAAGGAACAAGTTTGCTGGCAGGACTTGTGACCCCCTGAGGGACCCACTCTGGAGTATTCTGTTCCTGAAAGACTGCACCCCATGGAAAAAACCCAGGCTGGAGCAGACTGTGAATAACTGCAATCTGTGGGAAGGACTCATTTTGGAGAAGTTTGTAGCAGCTAGAGGAATTAGTAAAACAGGAATTTATCAGAACCACCACTGTGACCACGTTGTAGGAACTGAGTACAGAGAAGATGCTTGTTACTCGCAAAGACATTATCTGTATCAGTGTCAGAATCAGGGAAGCCAGAAACTACTTTCCAAACTTTTTTTGGTGCTGTTGCACCAACAAGAGTACACATTTAACCTTAGGAATGTGACTGCTTGATAAGAGTTTAATTTGTGTTTGAATTTATGTACTAGGTGTGTCCAACAATTCCATTAATAACCACACTTATCACATCTAAGTTTCTGTTTTAAGGAATCACGGAGAACAGATAGAAATAATCCTGCAGGTGAGAACTACAATTGTATTTCATTCTGATGCAAAAGCAAGATTGCTTCAGGAGCCAAATGTAGAACTTGCATCACCACAACGGAACTGTGAAGACGTTACCTCTAGTAATATTGAGAGTCATTGCTAAGCTGCTTAAGATATATGGATACTTTTTATCATTTAGATGTAAAACCCATCTTCTTTTCACTTCATCCCTCTTAATATAGTACTTATGATCAGTCTTTAAAGGGAAGACCTGGCAGCTGTTTCTTGTCTGTCCCTGCCATAGTAACCAGATTCTTGGGAAACTCTTTATGCTCCTTCATACTTCAGCAATCCTTATTCTCCTCTCAACCATTGCAAATTTCTTGATACCAGCAAGGCCTAGGAATCTCATTGAATATTATAATACAGAAGAAATTCATAGTAAATACAAAACTATGTAAAAAATTTAAAAGCAAGTACATAGATTTCCGGGCTTTACAGAAAACATGTGTGAAGTGTTGGGTATTTACTGCATGCTTTTTAAGCTCATTCTCTATTTCACAGTAGTGATCATGTCTTTACAAAACTTAGTACTTATAATTCAGGAAAGGTGTAAGACCATTTGTCTTCATGAAAGGGTGACATAATCAGCAGTTACATGGAAAGATTAGGAAAATGGCTGCAAGTCTGAAAAGTCACAAATTTTGGACAACTATCTACAAACAACAATAGTTCATACTCATGTAAAATACTTTTCATTGGGGAAAGTCAAACAAGTTTGTAAAGATGACTACAGATTTAAGCATTTTTAGGAACAACTAAAGGCTTCTGTTATATTTCATAATTCTAGAATATACAGTCTTCATAATTTCTACTGAGTATTCAGTCATGTAAACATTTCTAGAATCTTTACCAAATTAAACTCTTAACAGGAATTCTATTTATATTTTCTGCAAAACATAAAAATTCTTTTATGGGTGTGTTTTAACAGCTTACATTTTTGAACAGTTAAACTACTGAGTTCGTTAATTTACACAAATAATACAGTGACAAATTCAAAAGAAAATTATTTCAGTTTATACTTTAATTCTAAAAATAGATCTTTGAAGAAAATGTGTATATTTAAAAAATATTTTATTTTGTCTGAAGTTTTAAATTGAGACAATTTAGAGACAATTGAGACAAGATATAGGAAATAAAGAACAGAAAAAATAGACTATGAAAAAAACCTTCCTTTTGTCTTCTTCCCATAAAGATGACACTTCATAGATGAAACTAAGTGGCTCTCTTTTTTTTCCTCCAACTTTTTATAATTTCTGTTCTTGTCAGTTGCCTGCAATTCTTAATTTTACACACAGCAAGATTTCTGAAGGAAATGTTAGAGAAACTAGAAACAGATGCAGGAGATTCATATCTCAAATACAGCAACTGATCTGAGTGACATTGTTCACATATATTTTGTGTAACACTGATTTACTCTCAGAACGTTTCTGTCTACACCTTCAGTGTTTCATGTGCTTTTATAAGCAGTGTCTATATACATCATCACACATGACATACTATTTTTATAGTTATACAATTGTCATTCTGCTGATATCTGTAATAGTTCATATTGACATAAAACTATAAAAAAGATGATTTGCATGTTCCCTTAAGATGCAAAGAGCCATCACAATAGGAAAGATAATGACATTTCTAGCTAGCAGTGATAATAGCAGAAAATCTGCTTAGAGTCATGGGGTACAAATAACATGTAGCTGTCAGGTTCCAAATTCTCATTTCCTGCAAATTTTTCTTATTTTTGAAACATCAAGCAAGTATATCCTTTACTTTCACACATATTTAATTTAGAAAAATTTAAGGATGCCAGAGTACCTGCTGCATGGAGGTTTGCACATCAGCTGTGTTTCATTAATATGATAGCACATCCTGAGATCATAAAGAAAAGTACCATGGAAAGAGATGGAAAAGTAGGATCTTGTCAACTATTCTGCCTGAACGGTAAGAGTCTGTGGTTTCTGCCTGGGAAGATTTATACCTTTTTGCTTATTTTTTTTTCCCATCTTTATTTGTCTTTCTGTTCAGTACTTCTAGAAAGATCTATCCCCTAGGGACACATGATTAAATGGAGCTACCTTGTCTGAAAACAGTAGAGATAGGAATCAAACTGAGTTTTGACTTTTAGGGATTGATCGAAGAGAAAATAGCATAGGTATAAAATTTGCATAATGATGGAATAATATGACTGGAGCCAATGACTCAGAAGAGAACTTTTGTAGTAGTGATGGAAAGAGCTTTACTTTAAGCCCCAGAAGATAAATATGATTTATAGATGCTAACAGCATCTCATGTAGAAAAAGTACTTTCAATTTTAAAATGTTTTAGCTATAAGGCAACATTTTTTTTTCTTAAACTACATGAACAAGGCTGTTATTAAAAGGAACTGAGATGACAGGGAATGGGAGGGGAAGCAGGAGGGAATCACTTTGCTGCTAAAAATAGTGTTTTGGGAAGAAGTACTCTGTTTTAGAGTAGGTAATATTTCTAATGTAACATTTTTAATTTTCATAAAGCACCATTATAATGCTGAGTTTAGTTCTGGCTTCTGCAAAGAACAATGTTCTTTTGTTGAAAGCTTTTATTGGTTGTCTGAATTTCTCCCCTGAGTGACCTATTTGGGAGTAGCCCCATTAACTTGAATTAGATTCTTACTAAGGCAGAGTTTGATAATTGGTGTCTTCTTTTTAAGACAACAAATGGTTTGTCATTAAAAAGAAAACAAACAACAGCTACTAGAAAGAAAAGCAAGTTAATGCACTTTTTTGTTAGTGAATGTCATTCAGGTGCTAGATAAGCAATATTTCATTTTGATGACAGAGTGAGTTAAAAACAAGGAGTACTTGTCTGAAGATTCAGCCTGGAAAATCAACATTGACAAGGGAATAGTATGGTAGGAGGGGAAATACTTCAGTGATAGTAGATGAATGCTGGAAAAGATTGCCAAGGACAGGTATACAATCAGCCTCAGTGAAAGAGTCAAAGCCAATTTACACCAGTGTGTGAACCCTGGTTTAGAAATAATAAAGTATTTCCTCATCTAATGTAGCGGCATTGGCTAAATGACCCAGGGGAAACCTATCACATCCAAAATACTGTTTTAAGAAAAGGCCATTACACCCAGTACTGCAATATTCTTTTTTGTACTACCCAAGGAAAATACAAAAATGTATTTCCAGTGGGCATTTTGCACATGAGCCAGCCAGAAAAATCAAACACATCCTGGGCTGTATAAAAAGAAGTGTGGCCAGCAGGTCAAGGGAGGTGATTCTCCCCCTCTGCTCTGCTCTTGTGATACCTCATCTGGAGTACTGCATCCAACTCTGGGGTACCCAGCAAAAGAAAGACCTGGACCTGTTAGAGGTCCAGAGGAAGGTAACAAAAATGATCAGAAGCCTGGAACAGTTCTCCGATGAGGGAAGGCTGTGAAAATTGGGATTGTTTAGCCTGGAGAAAAGAAGGGTCCAGGGATAACTTATTGATGTCTTTCAATACTTAAAGGTGGTTCATAAGAAAGGGGGAAGGGACTTTTTAACGAGGCCTGTAGTGACAAGACAAGGGGTAACTGTTTAAACCAAAGAGGGTAGATTTTGATTGGGCATGAAAAAGAAATATTTTATCATGAGGGTGGTGAGACACTGGAACAGGTGGCCCAGAGAAGTTGTGGATGCCTCATCATCAGATGTGTTCAAGGTCAGGTTGGATGAGGCTTTGAGCAACCTGACCTAGTGAAAGATGTTCTTACTCATGGCAGCATGGTTGGATTAGATGAACTTTAAAGGTCCCTTCCAACCCAAACTATTCTATGATTCTACATACAATCTGACCTGTATAAAAGCAGAAGTCCCATTTGGAATTTGTTATGATCATTATCTGTTTAAAGGAAGCTGACCAAAAGCACAAAACCACTTTACTAATACTGTGTGAAAGAATGCATTTCTACCACGTATTTCCACCACATATTTCCAAAAGCATAAAGAACTGATGACAAAATTAATAATTTAATCTGACCTTCTGCATTATATAACCTGTGGAATTTCATTCAGTTACTTCATATTAACGTAAATAATTTAATTTAGTTGTTCTCTGTCTTCAGGCCAGAAGTCACAAGAGGGAGGCTCTCAGGGTCGTAGGTTTTGAGCTCAAATATAGAAAAATGAATTACAGAAGGCCTGGAGCATTGCATATCACAAATCACATGTTCTAGGAGGTGCTTTAGTTGCACCTTATTTTCTGTTTGCCTTTGTCTGTCTTGGCTACTTCTATGCCTTTTTTGGTATACTGAAAATATCATTATAAACAGATATGTTTACTAAACATAATTAGGCCACTTCTATATATCCTTCAATAACCTTCTTAAACCCTTGCAGGCTTTTTGTGTGAATTTTGTGGTTTTTCCCCCACCTCTATCCTTTCAACATAGGCCTTTAAGATCTCTAGAATATTTGTCAATGTCCCATGCAGAAGTAAAATCACCCTCACTGTTTCACTGGCTTGAACTCCACGCTACCAGCACACTTTCTAATTTTCCATCTAGGCATGGACTATGTCTCTTCTAGGATGCCAACATTCTTTTTCATGTCACCAGTTGGCCAGAGGTACTGGGATCAAAAAAGAGTCCTGTGATGAGCCACCCTGATGAAATCTCAGCCATTGGAAGTAAAATCTTCCCCTCAGTTTTACCACCTCCTTTCTTGTTTAAATCAGGCCTTACGATTCGTGAAAGGTATGGGATAAATGGAATATTCTAGTCCCAGTTCTTTCACAGACTGTTGGTAATCTGCTCTACAGAAAGCACTTACGGCCTTAAAAATATTGATCTTAGAAGTTATGCCAAGCTAACTGAGAGACTGAGAAGGTTTTAGTCTCTCTCCATATATCACTTCATGCACTGCCCTGGCACTGGCACCAGACTGTCAGTGTCCGATACCCTGTGAGCAGGTTCATTTAGGTATGTCACACAGGGCAGTTTTAATGTTTTAATATCAAATTTATTTATTTGAAGATATTTGACATTACACATGATTCCATTTAACAGAATGCTCACTGCCAGAACACTGGTATCCTTAATTGCCTGAAACTATTAGACGGATTGAAGTCAGTTCAAGTCTACTGCTCTCTTAAAGGTTCATTTTGTTGGTTGCTCAGTTTTTATGAGCCACATATACACTTCCCTCATGCTGGTCTGGTTAAATCAGGAAGACATTCACACTTTCTGATTAACTCAGGGAAGGCCATTTACACAACCAGATGATTCACTCAACTGATACAGCCATGTATCTAACGCAAAGGCCACCTTCTGCTCCCCTTTGTTTTCAGTTTTCTTTACAACACCTGTGGTCACTCCCTGTATCCTTCACTGAGCTTCGTGAGCACATCACCTGTGCCCATCTCCTCTGTGCCTTCTTCCATTGTACGATTTTATTGATCAGTCACACAGATGCATCCTATTTTCAACAACCAGAGTTTTCTCTGGTCCATAAAGAAACTGTGTTATCACATTAAGCAAGCTGTATCAAAAGGAGCAGGAAATAAGGATAAATCAGAGACAAAAATTTGCTGACTAAAGCCATTTACCATTATCTCACCTTTGTTGTATGACTTGACACAGGACATATTCCTTGGCCCACATGTTCACCTCGGATGACCAATGCATATGACTCAAGAGCCATAGCACAGCAAACCTATCCTTTAAGATTGTAAAAGGCCTTTAAAAAACACGCCTTTTTTTTATGGTTCTTTCAAGCTAATGTGGCCTCCACCATAAATTTAGCAGCCTGTGGAGCTGCTCTAGCTTATGTCTGTTTAACACAGTTGCTTATGAAGGTCTCTGAGACCAAGAGCTGAAGACTTTGTTGCTCCTTCTACCCTCAGCCACATCTAGCTATGGGATGATGAAGTGCACCATAGTTGTAGCTTATACAATATATTGAAAGGGTGCTTTATGCTTGCTTACTTTCTTATGTAGGTGAAATCACAATCTTGTCTTTTATGATTTATTGGGTTTTTTTCTTAATAATTGCAGACAAAATAGGACTGTGTTCAAAATAGTTTAAAATGAGTCTAAAAACTGAGTCCTGTTCACTGGGGCATAGAGGATCAGTAATTTTTATAAACAAATTGAATATGACCTTGAAGGTTGCAATGTCCTGGATACAAGATCTGGATTATTTGGGGAAAATTAGTTCCTTCCCAAAATAGTGCCTCAAAAGACTACTGAGAACCCCTGGGAAGACCTGGAGAGTATTAAGACATCCACTCTTTCAGCAAAAGAAAATCTGCATTGGGTAAGATTGTCTGAATTTTTGCCTGTCTATGGGGAATAAATCATGGTACACTTTAACTTACCTTGACATGTCTATGTTCAGAAACCATGTAGAGCAAGCCTTACTAAAGACAATGTGCCAGAGGTCATTAACAAATCACTTGTAAAGTTATTGAAGTTTCTGAACAAAGAAAAGAACACATTGTACCTATTTCTTAACTGTTCATCTTTCTTAAAACTGAGGGAGAAAGGAATGAAAATCTGAAACACAGTAAACCAAACAAGAATAGGAGAAGCATATGTCTTTATTTGATTCTAATATTTTACATTTTCAGGAGGAGTGTGTTTTTTTCACACCTGAATAAAGAAAGCTGAAATTATTTTTCTTTAGATTTGGAAATAACATCCTCTACTGCTACAGAAATACCAGTAGGAAAAAGGAAATTAAAACACCCCTTACCACTGATGTTCTGATATGTCTTTGGGCAGATACCAGAGATATTCATCTTTACAACAACTTTGGACTTTTTAAAATAAAATCATTTATTATTGAAGCTTCTTTCAAAGTGCAGAAAGTCTCAAATTCATGTATCCTCTTTCTTAGGAAAGTATCCTAACCAGCATGCTGTGATACCAAATAAAGTTTAACAATTCTTCAGTCATATTCTTAAGTGAGAGTGGTTCTGACCCTGTGGGTTGAGGGATTTTGGCTGTGCTGTTTTTTCACAATAGCTATACTCAGAAGATACCTTCTTGATGTAGCTGAACTTGAAAATACTGTTGGAGAAATTTGCAGTCCAAGTTTTCCTACCAGATTAAGATATGCAGATAAATGATTCTTTAAAATTTAGACAGAACCTATAAGAAATCTTTGACTGAGAAACTTTAAGGGTAAATATATTGTTAGTTCTGGATTTGACAGAGGATTAAGTAGGAGTTCTGTGTGGATGCATATTTGGTGTGTTCTAATTCCACCTTCCTCTGTGTCCTAAGGTATGTCTTTTTGTATCTATGTTTATGTAATTTCAAAGATTAAATTATCTAAAAAGAGACATGTGAACACTTCAGAAACCTATGAGGACTACCCAGAGAAAGACCAAGGCTAAAACTTTCCCAAAATTGCTATCATACAACAAAGTTACTGAGAGTGATAAAAAAAAGTTCCACAAGGTCTGTCTGACCATCTTGGACACAACAGGTAGGTGAGATTTTGGAAAACTATAGCCACTGTGACAATAAAACTGACAGTTTAAGATAAAAGTGTTATCTACAACTAGTAGATAATAATAGTATAGAATAACAATATAGAATGACAGTATATTGGTATCTAGTCTCTGCTTATCCCAGGAGGATTGAACTATGTATTGCAGATGTTTTATAGCTGCCAAGTTAAGGAGTCTTCTAACAGAGTCGCACTAATGTTCTTGTGACCTAGATGCCTAAATAT
Organism: Phaethon lepturus; assembly: GCF_000687285.1. Classification (NCBI taxonomy): domain Eukaryota; kingdom Metazoa; phylum Chordata; class Aves; order Phaethontiformes; family Phaethontidae; genus Phaethon; species Phaethon lepturus. The sequence goes on along the minus strand of NW_010537021.1, from coordinate 25,908 downwards.
GGTTTTTAATTACCTTTAAATGTAACCAAATTTTACCTTGAGATAAAGCATCAAACACAGCTGAAAGGAAGAATTGTGCATATACCCATGTCTTCATTATTTTGTTCTGCTCAGTGTAGGTGTCCTAATATGTTGAAAAATTCTATATGTGTACTCACCCCTCCTTCAATCAATGACAATTTATCTGCCCAACTATGCATTGTGACATTTACACATAAAGTGAGGTGTGTAACTCATAGGTGTTGTAGTTCTAATTGTCATAATGCTTATGTCTCTTATTTAGATTTGGGTGGTAGACACCTTGCTGACTCAGGGACTGAAGAATTTCAAGTCAAGAATTCAGGGGGTTTATGCAGTACAAGAGAGGATTTGACAACTATAAATAGGTTCTACAAAACAAGCAAAAAAACAACAACCAAAAACCTCCACAATCAGATCCAAACCCAAAAAACAAACCCACAATTTATTAAATGAGAGGAGAAACCTAAGCTACTGCATAAAAATACCTGGGAAAGGCTGTGGTTTGAGGAAACCATCACCAAAATTTTCAGTGTGCTTGGGGTTTTATTTAGGATTCCCAGTTAAGAGATCTGTTCTGCTATATATATGTAAACCAACTCTGTGTTGCAAAAGCAAACAACAGGCAAGTGTTATTTTTTACCCAGTATGCTACTAGAAGAACAAATGCCCACATTTTGATTGTGTAAGTAGCTGCCAGAAGGGACGTAAACGATTTGTCTGCTTCATGAAGTATATAGAGGCTTCACTAGTCAAGTAAATGCTTATATTGACATGGAAGGTTGGAGATATTATTTTTCCTTTTTTTCTTATTCCTTAAAAGTTCTTCATATTTGCATTAATTAAACCTTAACTGGGCAAAAGAGAATGTCAGAAGAATCCTGGGTGAGGTTGATGGCACTTAACCCAGCAAGAGACCCATCTTCCACTTCTTGTTCTATTGAATATTTAACAGCTTAAAACAAAACAGAAAAACTTCAGTGACTGTGAACAGGATGGGGTCTTCAAAGCTGGCCTCACTCTTCAACTGATTTAATATTTATCATGTGGGAGAGCATTCTGGGAATGTCTGAAGAGTGATTTTACTAGAATTCTAAATGTTTTAAGAAATTTTCTTTTTTTTTTTTAAACACAATTGCATAGTTTTCCAGTTGTTAAAGTGCAATTTTCAGGTTGCCTGTGGCCTTCAAAGCTCTTTTATTCATGCATGAAGGAATTTTTAATTGCAGCCAACTACTAGCAGAACTATAATAATTTACTTAAATATTATCAAAAAGTACATGCCTCTACATCAAAGTCTTTGCAGTCATGAGCATCAATAAATCTGGTCTAAAGTAACAGTGAATAAATGACCATGTACTTCAAATAATTAGCAAAAAAAGATTTAGCTGAATAAGCCTTTCCCTGCAATTATTAAATAATAGTGATACTGAATCCCTCCTTTTGTAACTTTCCCTATATAAAACACATTACCTCACACCTCTTGAACATAACAGCAAAGCATTTGGATTAACATTTTATGTATCCCTTTGTTTGATACCCACTAAGTATCTACCAAGAGAAAATTCTTGACATAGTACATATCAGTTATATTGAGAAAGCTTAAAGAAGATAGCTACTGTTAAAATTCAGAAATGCCTATGAGTTAAGAAATAATTTTCTTTTAGAAGAAATACTTTTTATATAAGAAAGCATAACTTGAAATAAAACTTGTACAAAGATATAGATACTGATTCCTAATAAATAGAAGGGTACTGCATAACAAGACAGAGATTAAAGAGAGTTTAAGTTTTTGCAGATAACTGATCAGGAAGTAGGCATTCTAACTCTTTCCTGTTATATAAGCATGACTTTTGTTCTGTTTCACAGAAACAAAATCTTCAGATTCTATTCCCTGTTATAATAATATAAGATATATCAAGTGGAGAAGACTTCTGCTCTATAATTTTGCCAGACAGTTTCTTGGGGAGTACTTTGGATGTAATCAGATTCTTAAGAAGTAGATGAAGAGGATATAAGGATCTTGTCCCATTCTGTTACATTTCAAAAGAAAAACAGTATGAAAGAAAGGGAGGAAAGACCAAAAAAAAAAGAGTTTCAGCTCACCAAAGTGGTGAAATTGAACTAAAGCATATTGTAAAGAAGAGTAGAATAGAAATACATTTAGTACTGGGGCTATGAAACAAGAATTTTTTTAAACAATCATAGAATCACAGAACCATGCAGGTTGGAAGGCAACTCTAGAGACCACCTAGTGCAACCTTCAGATTAAAGCAAATACAATTTGAGTATGTTGCCTTGTCCAGTTACATTTCAAATAACTCCAAGGGTAGAGTTTCTACAAGGTCTCTCAGCAACCTGTTTGTGTTTGATATTGCTCATAATGAAAAAGCTTTTCTTATATTGAGATGTTGCAACTTGCATCTGTTTCCTCTTGTCCTTTCATAGTGCTACTCTCAGAAAGTTTGTCCCCATCTTCTTTATACTCATCCATTAGGTATTTATAGACAGCAAGACAGTTTCCCATATAACTTGTGATCAAACCCAACTCTCGGCTTCTTCTTATATGACATGTGCTGTGGCCACCTATCTCACTATCTCTCTGCTAGACTCAGTCTACTGCATCCACTTCACACTTGTCCAGGACTGGACACAGCATTCCAGCTGCAGTCTCACCAGTGTTGAACAGAGGGGAAAGATCACCCTCCCTTGACCTGCTGGAACAGTCTTTCTAATGCAGCCTATGATACTATGCTGCTGGCCTTTGCCACAAGGGCACATAGTTGGCTAATGTTCAGCTTGTCCACCAGTACTCCCAGATACTTTTCTGCACAGCTACTTTCTAGCCAGCTGCCCCCCCAGCCTGCAGTATAGAAGGAGGTTGTTCTTCCTCAGGTGCCAGACTTGACATTTACATTTGCTGAACCTGAGGTTCCCACTGGCCAATTTCTCCAGCCTGTTCAGGCTCTTCTGAAATGCAACTTTATTTTGCAGCATATCAACTGCTCCACTCAATTCAATATTGTATGCAGACTTACTGTGCATGCAGTCGATTACATCACCGAGATAGGTAATAAAGGATTTAAACAATACTGACCCCAGAACTGATCCCTAAATGATGCCACTAATAACTGGTCACCAGTTGGACTCATGTCCTGGTTTCAGCCAGAACAGAGTTAATTTTCTTCATAGAAGCTAGTGTGAAGCTGTGTTTTGGTTTTGGGATGAGAAGATGTTGATAACATGCTGATGTTCTGAGTTGTTGCTTCTCGTCCTGGCCTGCTAGCAAGAAGGCTGGAGGTGCACGGGAAGCTGGGAGGGACACAGCCAGGACAGCTGACCCAGGCTGGCCAAAGGGATATTGCATACAATATGATGTCAAGCTCCATATATAAAGCTGGGATGAAGAAGAAGGAAAGGGTGGAGAGACATTCAGAGTTATAGTGTCTGTCTTCCCAAGAAACTGTGGCATGTAATGGAGCCCTGCTTCCCTGGAGATGGCTGAACATCCGCCTGCCGATGGGGAGTGATGAATGAATTTCCTGTTTTGCTTTGCTTGTGTGCGTGGTTTTTGCTTTACTTATTAAACTGTCTTTATCTCAACCCATGATTTTTCTCACTTTTACCCTTCCAATTCCCTCGCCTGTCCCACCATGGGAGTGAGTGAGCAGCTGCGTGGTGCTTATTTGCTGGCTGGGGCTAAACCACCACAACTCAGTACTGCTTGCCATCACTTTTTAAGTCTGTGAATCCAGTCCATTTTCTACCCATCTTATGGTCAGCAATTGCCTATATTGTTGCTTACACACAGCCTCATTTCCCTACTGGCAGATGTGGGGGTGGTGAAGTCCACCAAGAGAGCCAGGGCCTTTGATTTTAAGGCTTCTTCCAGCTGCCTAAAGACTTCATGTACTGGCTAGCTCTAGCAGATGCCTACTTCAACATCACCCATGCCAGTCTTTCCTCTTATCCTTACCTATAAGCTCTCAAGCAGCTTATTCCCAGTTCCAAGGCAAAGCTGTGTGTACTCCAGTCACTCATTTGCATCAAGTGCAACCCCTCTTTCCTCACTTTCTTCACCTGCCTTTCCTGAAAATCCTACACCCAGGCACTAAGGGTCCAGTCATGCAACCTGCTCCACCACCTCTCTGTAATCCCAGTGAGGTCACAACTCCGCAGCTGATGACAAACTTTTAGCTTCTCCTGTTTGTTTCCCATGATGCATGTGTTTGTATGGAGATGGACCCCAGCCATGCTGTTTTCACAGGGAAAGTGCAAGAACCTCCCCCATGATGTAGTGCCCCACTCTTGATGCTATGTAAGCACTGTTCAGTAGTAACTAACACATCAATGTGTTATCAGCTCTATTTTCAGCACAAATCTAAAATGTGTGTCTCTGATGCCTGCCTACCTGGAGGTCATGTTCCCCACCCATTCCTGGGTCACTATACCTGTTGAGTAACTGCAGAACTGCAGAAAGAGAAAGAGCTTTGCTGTGTTGCCAGAAGTCACAGCTTTCTAACCTCCTCCACTGTGGGCACCTCCATCCACTGCTCCCTGTTAAGGTAGTCACCATCTGTCTCTGTTCTTGGAGCAAGGGCTGGGGCTGTTGGCTCTGTATGGCCTTTGAAGACACCATGAATCTCCTGTTCATCCTCCCTGACAGTGCACAGCCTGCTCACCTCCACCCAGAGCCCTTTCAGCTTGTGACTCAACGCCTCAACCAGACCACATCTGACACAGGGGAGGCCACTGCTTAGGCCCTGAAGAGAGGCACCAGGAACTGCTAGGGCACTTCCAGAGCAGCAGGCACTGCCAGACATTAGGAGGGCAGCACCCTACCACAGGAGTTGTGTCTGGATAGGGGTCTATGCTCTGGTAGAAATAGCTACTCCAGTTGGTGTTGGAGATGGTAATAGCTCCCTCAATGCACAATTCTGTGTAGAGATTCTGGGTCCCTTTGTGCCCTTACTGCACTAACTACAATGACAACTATTGCAGCTCTGTTAACTTGCCCTTGTTTGTTTCATTTAATGACGTGTTTTCAGGATCTCATGTTACTCTGCCTTTATGTTGATTTAGATTTTGTTGGTTAGTAGCTGTGTTTTACAAGACTTTCCTGTTAAACAGCACTGATAAAAATTCTGTAATTTCATTAAAATATGCAAAATACTTTAATAAAAATGAATATTGTTGTGTTCTTTTTAAGTTTGGTAAACTGAGCTATAATAGAGTTCTGGATATAAACGAGCTATGAAAGTATACTGGATATATCCTACAACAGTATATACTATCACAGTATCACTTCTTGTACTCTAGTTCTACATTCTCTGTATAAGAATATTCACATTAATTTAGAAAAAGAACTAGCATTATAACAGCTGCTGGATTTATTTTTCCATGCAACTTTCAGAAAAGTATGGAGTTTATATGTTTTTTTAGTTTAACTTATGGATATAATCATGGATAACAATAGCTATCAACAGCAATAACAATCAATAGCAAATAAAGTTATTTGCTTTATTTACTGTATTATTACAGTGCAGTCCCTCACAGTGGTAAGCAATACATAGACCTCTCGGAAGTTCCTCACAAGTAATATATGCAGGACTGAACATTGCCTTTCAATGTAGTGTCTTCTGTTTCTCTTTATACTAATTTAATGTGTTAGAATATTAAATAAATACATACATATTCTGATATGTAACAATCAGGTATAATCTGGAAATGCTTAAAATACTGCCAATATAATTTATGTTTTAATAATTATAATTTTCTATCATATTACTTCTGTCATCTGTATGCAAAGATGCAAAATACTAGCTTAATTTCTCTCTTTTCTTAACTAAGAAATATTCTTCCTGCCTTTCTAACTTTACACTGACATTACAGTGTTTATGTTTATGTTTTGTTCTCCATTCTTTTCCGAATCATTCTTTGTATTCTGAGTGTGTTTTGATCACAGCAGAGTACTATGCTTACAATTCCAGATGATTATCCAAAAAGAGTCTTATGTTATCTCTCTTGAAAAAAACAGTTAATTTTAAAGCCTATTGTTGTAAATATATAATTAGGGGAATAGAGAGGGTTTTCCATTCAGTTTTGCCATGCATACTTATGTATTTATCAATACTGGAATCTTAGCAGTTGTGAATCTGACTTCAAAGGTGGCTCTGCTTTGAGTAGAAGGTTGATTAGATGACCTCCAGAGGTCCATTCCAACCCAAAATGTTCTGAGTTTATGATTTCATTGCCCAATGAATCATTTTAAAATTCAACATGTCTAACTCCAGATATACATGAGATGAGCATCTTTCTTTGATATCTGTATCTAGCTTTCTAGTCAATGGGGAGATTCAAGATGGTTCACTTTTCTCAGCATAAATATCTAGTGCCATCTGAGACACCCTGTGCTGGCGGATACAACACAGGACTTGAGACAGATCTGCTTGGAGTTGTAAACCAGATGCAGTACCTTTGGACATCTCACAGCCAGGCAGTATACATCTATGTTGAGGGAAATTAATATGAAGTATAAGCACCAACTTATTTTAAATATCTGCATTAAGGTGAAAGGAGTCAATCCTAGAGGTGTACTTCCTTTCCAGGAAGTACCAAAAAGAGTGTTGATCTAAGCTATTAGCTTAGGTCATGGTTGACTATAATGGAGAACTGCTTCAGTTTTGATGAGACCAATCCACTTCGGTTTTCATGAGAATATTCTATAGCTCATCACAGTCAGCTCAGATTTGACTCTTCTAATTTTTTTTTGCATCTCCAGCCAACTTTCAGTATACTGAAAAGCACAACTCCCAAGATAGACTATCTCAGAGCTTTTCTGTTAACTTTCTTTTGCTACGAAAACTAACCAGTTGTTTCTATTCTTTCGTATTTTAACATATCACTACTCTATGAGAAGTAGCCCTTAGTTGACAATAATTACATTCTTTAAACACTTCTGATGAACAATTTTTTGGACGACATAAAAAACTACAAGTATTTAACAAGATTAGTTCATTCAAGCCCATCTGCTACTTAACTTCTCCAAAAATCTTTAATAGTCATTGTAGAGTGAAGTTGTTCCTTAAGGATCTATATCAATCTTCTCCAATATAACAACTTTGTCAATGTCTCTATTTATTATGTATTATAGCTTGTACAGATTCACACAATTTAAACCTCAGACTTACTGGTTTGTGATGCCCCAGGTTATCTATATAATCCTTTAAAAAATGCTGTCACTTCACTATCTTTGATTCCTCTGATATTGAAGTTTTTAACAAATCCATTGTCCCATTAATAGTAACTCTCCCATCAAATGTTACCATTTTATCTGTTCAGTTGATCCTATTTTAGTATCCTCTTAATTTCTTTTCCCTTTTAAAACAAAAGAACATTTAGCTTTAGATGCTTTTATTTTTTTATCTTTTTTTTTCATCTTTTTATCTTCCACATTAGGTTTAATCTGGTAACACAATGATACTGTGTAAAAAATGGCATTATATTACTTGCATTCTGAATCTTGTTTTGTACATTCAAGAGCTGCTTCTGTTCCAGAAATCATTATGTAGAGAATAGGTGTGAAGAGACTTCACGTAATATCTCTCCTGACATTTGCTCATTCTAGTGGAGGGCACTAGAAAAATTCCATTAGTATGAAAGTTCTGTAGCCTAACTGTAGACTGATGGGGAGGCGCGTTGTGATTCAATAACCGAGAGTACAGACCTGGCTCATAAATACCACAGTCCCTTGCAATGTGTGCGTGTCATCTTTCTTATGGAAATTAAGGCACAAACAATGTTTTCAGAATATATCTTGTACTGAAATGGACCTGAATCTCACCCTAAAATAGTCAGGACAGAAATGAAATGTGTTTCTACACTGTAAGGGTATATGGAAGGAGGGAATATCTGTTCCCTTAGTCTGGTCAAGGACCAGAAGGGCATAATAAGAAAAGGAGGATGCCATAAGCAAGAACACACAGGAATAAAAACCTGACCTACAAACAATAAAGGAGAAAGTAACAGGGGAACCAAACCTGGTCAGTCACACCAACTAGTAAGTGTAGGTGAAATGTGGGAATGTTTATTTCAGCAAGATTACCTGATGGAATCAAGTAATACCACCTTGTCAAGTGGTATACTAAGGAAAAGGGGGAAGCTCTAAACAAAAAAGGGAGATGCAAATGTGACAGACAAACATCATGGAGCCAAAGACAAGAGACAAACCTCAACAATCACACCAACTGATGTGCTATCAAGAAACTGCAGGCAAACTGGGACTTTATAACTGATACGGATGTAAACCTGAGGGTC
>NW_010537021.1:0-17543 GCF_000687285.1 Phaethon lepturus | reverse complement strand
GAAAGAGTGGGTGGGACTGTACCAACTGATGAGGCAATGTGCAAAGGAAGGGTCACAGGGAGTAACAGAGAGGGGGATGGACAGAAAGGGATGTAAAAGGAGCTGGTCACATGTAAAAAGGGCCAGATCAGTACATTTGTCTGGCTGAGCCCTGTGCTTTTTTGCTCCATGGCTGGCTTATGTTCAACTTGCTGTCCACCAGGACCCCTAGGTTCTCCTCTGACAGGCTACTTTCCAGGCCCTCAACCTGTCATGGTGCACAGGGTTATTCTTCCCAGGGAGCAGGACTTTGCATTTCCGCTTGTTGAATTTCATGAGATTCCCATTGGTTGATTTCTCCAATCTGTCAAGGTTCTTTAAATGGCAGCACACCTATCACATACCAACCACTCCTCCCAGTGTTGTGTTGTCTGCTAACTTGCTGAGGGTACATTCTGTCCCATCATCCAGCTCATTAATGAAGGTGTTGAACAGCATTGGCTGCAGTATCAACGCCTGGGGTACACCACTTAGTGACTGGTCTCAGCTGGGTTTGGTGCTGCTGCTGACCACCCATTGAGTCTGCAGTTCAGCCAGTTTTCAGTCTGCCTCGTTGTTCATTTCTGTTCTGTGTTTCATCTATAAGGGCATTAGGGATGTTCAGCCTTACTGAAGCTGAAATAAAGAACATTCCTTTCTTCTCACAGACTGAGCCAGTCACCTCATCATAGTAGCCATCGGGTTGGTTAAGCATGAATTCCCTTCATAAATCCATACTGACAGGTCTTGATCACCTTCTTGTCCTCCATGAGTCTGGAAATGGTTTTCAAGACTGTTATCTCCCTTACCTTCCCAAGGATCAAAGTGAGGCTAACTTTTCTGTCATTCTCTGGATCTTCCTTCTGGCCTTTCTTCCTTTCTTGAAGAAAGGAGTGATTTTTTTTTCTTCCATCGTTTAAGAACCTCACCCAGTTGCCATGACCTTTCAAAGACAATCAAGAGTGCTCTTACAATGACATTGAGCAGCTTGCTCAGCGCTTGTGCATGTATTGCATCAGGTCCCATGGACTTGTGTGTCCAATTTAACTAAATGTGCCCTAACCTAATCATCTTCCACTGCCTATTAGTCTTCCTTGCTTTGGATTTTCCCTCAGGTCTCAGAGGCCTGGGACTTTTGAAGTCTCGTCTTACCAGTAAGGACCAAGTTAACTTTTTCTTAATGAAAACATTGTATAATTTAGTATTTTCCATGTCCTTTGTCACTAGATCCTCTACTCTATTCAGCAGAGGGACCATATTTTTGCTAGGTTCTATTTTGCTTGTCTTGCATGTACAAATTAATAATATGCTGACATTTTTGGTGCAATTAATAGAAACTGTTCCCTGTTAAACTAGCAAGAAATATTTCCAGAGCTGGGAGGTGAATGAAACACTATTGTTTTTTTCTGCTGTTTCTAGACTATTTTGCTTTTTAGACAATTTCCTGAAAATATCTTTATGAAATTAATTCCACTATTTACAACCTAAATTTAGAATATGATCTTTAAATCATATATTGTGAACTATAAACAAATGAGCTTTTTCATGTAAATGATTATATTTTATGAAGCAACCTTCTAAAACAAGTCTTAGTGCAATGAATGGATGAGTTGAGTTGAATTGCCATTTAAAAGGAAAAAAAAAAAAATTGTGATATCATAACTTAACTGCAAGTCTTGTTCCCAAAGGAAAACTAGAAAGTCTTTGACTTTAATAGAGGAGACTAGGACTTCAGATTGACTGCATTTCTTTGTTTTGTTTTCCTCTTATAATATTTTTTAGCAATGATGAAGGACTAAGGTGACTATAGATACAGTTCAACCGGCATAGCTTCAGACTTTAATGGAACTGTCTGAAATTCTAAAATACTATCACAGCAAATTGGGAGGCACAGGCCATTTTAGGGAACAATTTGGATGACCATATGTACAAATCTAATTTAGAATGAGATGAGTCATGCTCTAGAAGACCTCATTTCCTTTTTTTCACTCTAAAAGTATTCTAGGATAACTTATTTAGAAACAGATAATTATAGAATATCGTGAGTTGGAAGGCACCCATGAGGATCACTGAGTCCAACTCCTGAATCCACACAGAGCAACTTAAAAGTTAAATCTTATAGATAAAAGCATCAAATGAATGCTTCCTGAATAGTGACAGGCTTCAAGCCATGACAACTTTCCTGGGGGGTTTGTTCCAGTGCTGGACCAACTTATCCATGAAGAGCTTATTCCTAATATCTACTCTAAACTTCCAGTGACGCATCTGTAAGCCAATCGCCTGTGTCCCACCACCAGACAGCACAGAGATCACAGAATCATAGAACCGTAGAATAGTGTGGATAGGAAGAGACCATCAAAGGGCATCTAGTCCAACCACCCTGCAATGAGCAGAGACATCTTCAACTAGATCAGCTTACTCAGAGCCCAGACCAACCTGACCTTCAATCTTTCCAGGCATCAGGCATCTACCACCTCTCTGGGAAACCTGTGCCAGTGGTTCACTACCCTCATTGTGAAAAATTGCTTCTTTCTATCTAGTCTAAATCTACCCCTTTGCAGTTTAAAACAATTACCCCTTGTCCTATCGCTACAGACCTTGCTAAAATTCTGTCCCACTTTTCTTATAAACCCTCTTTAAGGACTGGAAGGCTTCAAGAAGGTCTCCCCAGAGGCTTCTCTTCTCCAGGGTCAACAACTCCAACTCTCTCATCCTGTCCTCACAGGAGAGGTGTTCCATCCCTCTGATCCAGGCCCTCCTCTGGACCCACTCCAACAGGTCCATGTCTTTCCTGTGCTGGGGGCTCAAGAACTGGATGCAATACTACAGGTGGGGTTTCACCAGAGCAGAGTAGAGCGGCAGAGTCCCCTCCCTCGACCTGCTGGTCATGCTTCTTTGGATGCAGCCCAGGATACAGTTGACCTTCTGGGCTGCAAACTCGCATTGCCAGCTCATGCCAAGCTTTTCAGCCAGCAACCAACTTGGTGGGACGAATCCCATGACTGCACTGCCGCTATTGAAGACTGCAGGCTATTCAGAGACGACAGGTGAGGAAGGAAGGGCTGAGGTGTTGCCATCTGCATCAAGAAATGGATGGAATGAGAAGAGCTGTCTGTGAGGAATAGCCATGAGCAGGTCAAAAACGTATGGGTAAGAATCAGGGACTGAGGCAACAAAGGGAACCTTGTGGTTGGTGTCTACTACAGGCTGCCCGAACAAGGGGACTATACTGACAAAACCTTCTCACTCCAGCTACAGGAGGCATCACACTTGCAGCCTCTCATCCTGCTGGGGGACTTCAACCACCCTGACATCTCCTTGGAAAGTACTTGGCAATCTGTAGGCAATCCAGGACACTCCTGCAGAGTACTGGGGGACTTCAACCACCCTGACATCTCCTTGGAAAGTACTTGGCAATCTGTAGGCAATCCAGGACACTCCTGCAGAGTATGGAGGATAACTTCCTATGCCAGCTAATAGACAGCCCTACCAGAGGGGATGCCATAGTGGACCTGTTTGTCACCAGTGCAAGTGAGCTAATCGGGGACGTCAAGACTGAAGGCAGCCTGGGCTGCAGTGATCATGCCCTAGTGGAGTTCGCAGTCCCGAGAGATATGGGGCAGGCAAAGAGTAAAGTCAGGACACTGCATTTTAGGAAAGAAAACTTCCAGCTCTTAAGGGTGTTAACCAATAGGATTCCCTGGGAAGGTGCCTTCAGGGACAAGGGGACAGAGCAGAGCTGGCAGATCTTGAAGGAGGCTTTCCATACAGCTCAAGACCTCTCAGTCCCCAGGTGTAAGAAATCAGGGAAGGAAGACAAAAGGCTGGTGTGGCTGAGATGAGACCTGCTGGTCAAATGAAAGGGCAAGAAGGAAATGCACAGCCAGTGGAAGCAGGGACAGGTATCTTGGGAACAGTACAGGGACGCTGCCCAGTTATATAGGGATGGCATCAGGAAGGCCAAGGCAAAACTGGAGCTGAACTTGGCAAGGGATGCAAAGAATAATAAGAAAGGCTTCTACACCTATGTCAGCCAGACACGGAAGGTCAAAGAAAGTGTACCCCAGTGATGAACAAGACTAGAAGGCTAAGTATACTTGGCTTTCGTTTGTTTAGCCCACTCTTAAAAATCTCCAGACAGGAAGATCTCAACAACTTTTAGTACTTCATGATCCTTGTAATTAGAAAATATTTTGCTTTGTTTCCCCAGCCCCATATTGTCTTAATAACCCAAATTACTAAAGAGAACATTTGTGTCACCAGTCTCCCTGTAACATTTTCAGCATTGTTTGAGTCTTTCTAGATCTTCTCTTAATCTTATAGGTATGTCTGTTTTCTTAAGCCTCTACTCAATTAATTATGTTGCTTTCCTCCAGAAGTCTAGTATCTTCCTTAAGAGTTGGTGCCCGAAAGTCAACATAATAAGGTATCTTCCTTCCTGAACATCTTTGTGATTAGGGAAATTGGGGAGGAAACGAGAGGAAAGGACTGTTTTATTAATTTAAGAACCTATTTTTACGTTCTTACAAAACACATTTTATTACAGCTGTAGTCTTGCCAAATATCAGAGAGTAGAAATCTGTTTTTCTTTTACTGTTACTGTTTACTATTACTATTTTTGCCTGACATGCAACAATCTTATTAGTTTGTCTCAGAATGAGATTTACTTTTTCTGTTCAAAATTAGTTTTCAGTTCTTTATAACCTTCATATTTTTCTCTGCAACACTGACACTTAGCCATTTTTTCCTCATTTTGTAGCTATGTATTGGATTTCTCCTCTCAAGTACTTTATTGAATGTAATCCTATTGACTTGGGGTTAGTTGTCCAAAACGTTGATAAAATTCTTATGTTATCTTTTTAAATGTTTTTAACCTCCTCAGTTTTAGGGTCATACAGTTTTCTTAAGTACAATTTCTATCAATCAGCTGAGTAAATAATAAAGAAGTTGAATAGTACTAATCTCACAACAGATATCTACAGGACATCAATTGAAATATATTACCAATTAGATAGCAAACCATATTTAATCTCTTACATTGATAATAATTTCCTGTAATAATTACATAGAGGTAAGGTGTTTCCTGTGAAGATATCTTCATCAGTAGGGAGGCTGGGTAGAAAAGGAAGATAAAGGAAAGCTTTGTTATAAATTTTGTGACCTAATTTTCTATCCAAAAAAAATCACAGTCTACTGGATCCCAAATTTAGAGAAAGCTATCAAATGACTGGGCAGCAGAAAAAGAAGTGGGTATTTCCTATTTTATTTAAATTTAATGTGGGCTATAAAACATTGAAATAAGTTAGAGTCCTGTTCAGCGTTCTCTTCATAATTAGGCACAAGCAAAAACAACTTTTTGTATTTGAATGTAATATGCATAAGTCCTACTTACAGAAGTCTTGCACATAGTAGTTGTGTCTTGCCTAGGAGTCACTATTACAATAGCTGTATTTTGCTGAACTCTCCAATATTGTTATCTCTGCCTGAAATAAGTATTTTAAATATCAACTGGGAAATCCTAATACAGTCATGCTCATACTAGTTACTATAGTGGATAATTTCTATCTATCTTTCCTATCTATCAAGTTAATTAATTATCTGTATTGTTGATCTGATTATTGACGATCCACTGTATGTAGAAGGAAATACTGAATTTTATATTTAGGAAAGAATTTTCTTTCTACAAAAAAGGGAGAGAAGTTTGGACTTGCCTTGGATTCTTTTTTCTTTTCAAGAGTTGGTATCCACAAATGTCATTAAATACGTTTATCTACCATAATGAACACACATTTCCAAACATGCATATACATGTATATAACACTCACATGTTCAGACAAGACAAGACAAAACAAAACACAAAACCTTGTATGACAAGGATAAAAGTTAGGACACACATGCAGAGCACTAAGTGGGCTAAATAAATGGACAGCTCATATTCTCAGAGGAAGGAAAGTTGTTCTTAACATTAGACAAAATATGAAGTTTCAACACCTTCCAAATAAAAGGGGAGAAGTTTTATAATACTGGATGATTAGATCAGGACAGACTGAAAAGTGACTAAAATAACTTTAAGCTATATGATACTGCCAAATCACAATCTAATTCCTTGCCATCCTTGCCATCAAGAATAAGCTTTCTAGACACATATATTTATACGCATACTCTTGTTTTCTGATATATCTGTAACATGTTACAAGGACAGTGGGACATATTTTTAAGGCATTTAGATAGCTATTGCCTACGTTCCATTGAATACAATGATGAAAAAACTTTAACAAAAATGTGTTATGCAGTACGTGAACAATCCTGTAAAACACAAAGTATATTTTTTAGTGAAGATCTTTTAAGATTCATTAAATAATGCTTACCTTAATAACCTATCAAGGAAAGGTGGCAACCTGAATAAATCCTGAAAATATGAGAGGATTTGAAAAGGAAGAAAATGAGCCTTAGATCATGTCTGAGCTCATCAGTCAGTTCATTTGTTCACCTCCTATATCATGCTGAATTTGTTAACGTACTTTTAGTTTAAACAGCATCTACCCAGCATAAGAAAATATTAGGAAGCATGAAATTACTCTTTTCTGTTCTTTGCTTTTCAGTGCCAGCCACAAGCTCAGTTCATAATAGAAGCAGGATAAATACAGAAACAAGAGAGTACTGCTAAAGCCAAGTCCTTATATGCTCAGAGTGTTTTCTTTCTAATATTGTTTCAAGTTCACTGGGAGCAGCTTTGGCTTTTTGTGCATGTGCTTAACAAATTAGTCTCTTTAATAACATTCCACTCTTAAGAGCATGTGGGGAGGATCTGAGCTGGTAGAGGTTCCTGCCTGTCTTTAGCAGAGGTTAAAACTTACTAGAAGTTTCATTGACAAAAGAACTATACAGCAACAAAAGGTAGGATATCTTGCATAGCAATGGACTTTTGCTTTGACACCAGTACAATCCTGCAGGATTCTTTCTCTCCAGTCTACCATCAGTTAAGAACAACATCTAGCAGCAGAAAGAAAATTTCACCCTGCAGGAAGAACAATAAAGGTGGCCTTCTCCTGCTGTGCTTGTACCTTCGGCTACTTTGTTGTTGTTGTTACTGAAGACTCTATTCATTCCAGATAAAACTCACTTTAAAAATAGCACGTTTCCTTTGATGTTGTGCTGGTTTGGGCTGGGATAGAGATAATTTTCTTCAGAGTAGCTAATATAGGGCTATGTTTTGGATTTGTGCTGAAAACAGAGTTGATAATATAGAGAAGTTTTCATTATTATTGAGCAGTGCTTACACAGAGCCAAGGCCTCTTCTGCTCCTCACACCACCCCACCAGTGAGTAGGCTGGGAGTGCACAAAAAATTGGGAGGGGATACAGCTGGGACACCTGACTGCAGCTGGTCAAAGGGATATTTCATACCACATGACATCATGCTCAGTATATAAAGCTGGGGGAAGAAGGAGGAAGTTGGGGGATGTTTGGATTTATGGCATCTGTCTTCCCAGGTAACTGTTATATGTGATAATTATACGTGTTATACTGCCTGCCAGGGGGAAGTAGTGAATGAGTTCCTTGTTTTCCTTTGCTTGCGTGTGCGGCTTTTGCTTTCCCTGTTAAACTGTCTTTATCTCAACCCATGAGTTTTCTCACTTTTACCCTTCCAGTTCTCTCCCCGCCCTGGCGTGGCGGGGTGAGTGAGCAGCTGCATGGTGCTTTGTTGCCAGTCGGGGTTAAACCATGACAGATGTTTTGTACATGAAGGCAAGCTGTGTAGTGCTAAAAATGTGTAATTATATCTCCCAGAGGATAGGAAAATATATAGGCACTCAAGGAGTCAAAAGGAAATTTCATTACAGAATGATCAAGATAATTGGAAATTAATATCTAAAAGGAATGAGATCATTATTTAGCTGGTCAAATGCTTTGATTGCTGAAGGTGATCACAAAATTTATTCTCCTGAGAGAAATAGTTGTAAAAATAAACATATAAACAAAGAACCAAAGAAAAAATACCCCCCCATGTTTTCTTTTCTTGTTGAAAGAAACATTTAATTTGAAAAACTCATCATGAGAATGAAATTCTCATCTGATTTGTTTCATTTCTTCATGATGACAACACAGTTTTTACAAATTTTTTTTTACTCAGAATGCCTAATATTTACAAAGAATCTACTTTTCCTTGAAAAAAAAAAACTTCAGAAGTGAAGTTTTAAGACAGTTTTCTGCTGTTTTAAAATACCACGTACTATCACCAAACTTGACTGATTTCAATTTAATCCCACGGTACAGTCATGTAAATGTTTATATAAAATCATAACAGTCAAATGTCATTAATTTCTCATATTATACTTCCATATTTTCAAATCTGTTTGGCTGGGTGTTAAAATATTGAATTGAGATGTACTTATTATGTATTTAAATTTCAAATATAAATCTTCATATAAGTATATATAAAACAATAGTTTAATATGTGTAAATATATACAATTATGTAAATATGCACACATATGTATATTTAATTTTACAGAAATTTATTATAAATATCTAATTTTTCTATGATTTATAAATATCACAGACTATATAAACCAATGAAATATAAAAAAAATTGTTCAGTCTTGTAGTGTGTTAATGATCTGTTAGTTGGTTCTGGTTAATGTAACAAGAATGTACATGGAATGACAATTTATGAGTGGCTCTGCTAATAAAGCAGCATACTAAATTTTAAAATATATTTAGTAACTTATATTACAGCAAAGTTTGAAATAATGTTTTTCTTTTTGTGAAACAGTTTTATTAGAAATTTTAATCAAATACTATTTTTTGTCCAGCACCAGTAGTTAAGTAACCAAGTGTATAAGAATGTGTTTGAATTCTACACTGAAAGTTTCTTACCTATTTGTTAGTACTAGCTTACTAAAAGGCATGTATTAAAATGACTACCTTAAACAAAGAAATAAAGGGGTGTATTTATTCTGTATATGTCTGCACTTGTATCTCTGAATAAACTTTTAAGATATTTCTATATTTAATTTGAGCTAATAAAGTGAAGTTAGCCATAGGTTGTAGAGTGAGGTGTACATTAGTGTCATAGTACGCAATTTCCACACAAAAGTGATGATGTATATTCTATGTATTGCTGTCACAGGCAAGAAAAGCCTAGAATAAGGGAATGGTACATAATTTATTGCCATCCAACACAAACTGTCGATCACTGATTAAGGTATTCAGGAAAAAAAAAAAAAGAGAACACCAATGTACACTTTACACACACACAAATGCCTGTTTTCTCCTCTCCCTTGTCTCACTTTTATTTATTTTCACCATAGTTTGTACTCAGTCTGTCCAATTCATCCAGCCAGGTAATGCACGACGTAGGAGGTTGAGGTGGTATGTGTCTCTGCCTTTAATGATTCCTGCCACTGCATTCTGAAGTGCCCTTGCCTGGTCCGAGTCACCCATGGGCTGCAGTTCCACAGGGGTGTCCCTGCCCTGGCATGGATTGCCCACAGATCCCAGTGCCTTTGGGGACCTCATGGAGTGCCTCCCCACAGCATGTCTCTATAATCCTAACAGCTGCCAGTGTCTTTGTTAGATATGTTTGAGCAAGTGCTCTGATTGTTTCTCTGATTAGATCAAGTTGGTTATAGTGTAAGTTATTGTTAAGTTTTGGTGCACAATTAATGTTTTCCACTGTTGTTTTTCCTCTGTCTCAAAGCCAGCTGGACCCCCTTTCAAGCGGCACGCTGCAGCTCATGATCTTTCCCCCATACGTTGCCATTGCAGCCTACTCCTACTTACATGCCTGCTAGACTTCACTCTTTGCCCCTGGGGAACATATTTAAGACTAAATTATGGAGGTTAACGACATAACTGAACATTTATGCACTTCAACTGTGAACAAACAAGGGATGAGAATCATTTGAAAGTGTTATTCTTAACACGATTATATTAATATGAATTCTGTTTTCACTTGAAAAATCATTTCATCTTTGTATTTCCACCTATATCATTACTTCAGTTATTTTTGACTCATTTTTAGGAATGATCATGTTAAATTGTTTAACAAAGAGGGGGTCTTTGTCTTTCTTTTTTCTCCTGTCTGTACTTTTTTCTCAATGTTTTGTACTAAACAGATGAAATATACAAATCAGAAATGAGATACAAAATAAATCAGTTATTTTGATTTTTTAATTTAGTTCTGTAGTTTTGGAAATTTTCTATTTATGGGATATTGGTTTATAACCACAGAGTCCTTAGCAGTTTTTTAACCAAACTCCATAATTGAGATTCTTGACACTGAATTCTGAAGTGCACTTTGTGTTATTTCTGGATTCATTCCTGAGGTTAAGGTTTGTAGGGATTTTATTTATTTTATTTTCTTTCACTTCAACATTTTAGCTAATTACTTTCCTTTGAAGTTAGTTTAACCTTGAGTGTTTAGAACTCAATCATTTCAGTAGTTTTGTTTTCTTGATTAGCTGCTCTTAATTGTATAGAGAGGTTCAGTTTTGTGGATAACAACCAAGAATATGAAGAGAGAACATACCTTTTATTTCAACTACTCCTAGAAAAATAAAAATTAAGGATGAAAGAAATGTTAAAAAGCAAGATTTCAGACTTGTCATGCATATTTGTGCTAATAATCTCAAAAGCAATCACTCATTTTAGCTAGCGAAAAAAGATACAGATGATCAGAAAGTCTCAAAAACGTTATCTTGTACCCATGCTATGTAGTCACTTCAAGATCATTTTATATAATTGGCTGCTGTCAGGTAAACAATTTATAACATCAGTTTGGGATTGACTAGTTTAGACTGAATGTTGCTAGTCACCCAGGTAGTTACCGTAGCTTTATTGTAGCCATGTCCATTACTCTATGTAAGAAAGCATCAAATTTCTGCTATTTCTTTTCTTAGAAGTATGTGCATTATACATTCAATATCTTTCAAAATTAATCTTGTTGACTTCTGGACACCTGAGTAAACTATGGAATATTAGCACAGTCTTCTCAGCTTTGCAAAAAAAAAAATGAACTCAGGTAAGTATTTCCATAGTTTGAATCCCTAAAATGCTGAGTAAAGCATTGACATATCTTATGCTAGATAGGGGGTCACAAAGTCTGTTTATTCAGTACACCTGAAATACGGTATTTTGCATAACTTTGAGTCCTCATCTGGCAGCTAAATCTAAGCAACTTTGTGAAACTGGGATTCAGAGTGTAAATTCTCTCACTGCCATTCAGTTTTGGTAATTAAACACAGAAGAGGCAACCTATTTGCATGATAATTACAACAGTTGCCCAATAATGGATGGTGAGACCTGGGCTTTACATCCATCTCACTGAGAAGATTTCCTTCTCTATCTCTTGCCCACCAGGAAAATATCCCAGCTGTAATCCTGTGGGTATCCTGAATGGGTTTGTCATTTTCCTACAGCAGATTGACCAGTGTATATTTAGGACTGCAAAATGTGTAGGTCAGAAAGAGAGCACTCTTATACTTGAAATGCTATTAGGAGCCAAAGGGAACATAATATAAACATGCAGCTAAAAATGTATTGTTAATCTAATTTTTTAACAGTCCTAAGTTCCAAATGATGTAATCTTCCAGAACAGCCTAATGAATAAGCTTAAATTGCTGCTTTTCTAATACTACCCATCTTCTTTGGTGTTGTGTTTCCGTTCTAAAGTCCCTCCACGTTCTAAGAGACCATTCCAGGCTTCCTCAGGAGAAGCAGGGAAAGGGGAGTTTCCTGCAAGTCACCACTGCTGCAAAGAGTGCAACATTCAAGGTTAGACGATCCCTTCCTCCTCCATCCTGAGACACTGCGCTGGTGCCAGGGCTGGGCACCACTGGCAACCCCATGGTACAGCAGCAACAAGCAGGGGCAGGGGTACAGCACACATAGGAAAGCTGAGCCTATTCGTTAGGATTTTTGTAAGCACCAGGGGATCTGCTATTCATTTTTTTTCTTCCAGAGCTTTTATTTTTTTGCATTTCATATCAAGCTGGATAAAACCAGAAACAGAAACTAGAAACTGGGCAAACTGGGATGACAATTCTTAAGGGAATTCCTTTCCCAACTAGGTTACAATCAGACTTTTTCTTGCCTGGGAATATGTTTTATGTTGACCCAATTTAAAATAAAAAAGTAACGGATGTTTCCTGGCATTTAAGACTCTTTACGGGGAAAAGAAGTTTCATATTTTCATTGACACAAGTGAACCTGAAAAACACTTTTTCAGAACAAACTTTTAAATTATTGGTGCAACCTTTGTGTTTCCAGCTGATGTAGCCGCTATTAAATAAGCTAGACAAGCTTAGTGTCTAAATCCCAAGCAACCTTAAGCAGGATGTATATTTTGATATGCAGTTCTTTAAAGACAGTGATGCTCGGAATTCATATTACAGAACACAATAGCTTTTTGGACAGATATATGAGTTTCCTGGACTGTTAATCAGATTTTATTTGGCTTTGGTGGATTATGCTTCTGAATGTAGGCTCTAAATCACAATTTAGGTTTCTAAATGATTTTTTTTTTTGAGTTGTCCTTTGTGATTATTATTGTTTAACCATTCATATGTGTGCATGATTGTTTGGCAGTCATCTTTAAAGAAACTGTTGTGGTGTTTACTATAACTCTTAGAACTAATTTTTTACAGTTGTCGGTTTTCATGTAATTCATTATTCTACTGTTTTAATTAGAGCTCATATGATTAATAAATATTTTAAAGGAAAAGTGAGGCTATTGAAATATCCTCTCTGGCAAAGCAAAATTCACTGCAAGTCAAACAGGTTTCTTAATTTCATGGTTGATCTTGAAATGCCATGAACTTATAAATTATAAAGTATTGAAATTAAAATTAAAAATTATTATTAGTTAGATTTTATTAATCTAACTAATCTTACTAGTCTTTATTTTCCTCATGATTTCAGGGAGTGATAAATCTGTTCAATTACCTCATTCCATATAAGTACATAAACATGAAAATATAATACAAATCATTTACACCTTGGTGGGTCACAGTTGGAAGTCCTGCGCACTGATTTTTGACAGGGGACATTTAAGTGTTGTACATTGTAAAACTGTATCTTCTCCAAAAATTTAATTTGATGGATGATGGATTAAATCAAATGATTAAATCATTTGATTAAATGATGATGGATGGATGGAGGAAAGTGAAGCTGTAACTCAAATTGTTTTGAAAGAATAAAATATTTTCCTCCCTATTCTAACTATTCATGCTGTTTTCAGAGAATATAAATTCTAACACTGTTTTTATTGTCTTATGCTACCTCAAACTGAAAAATGAGCCCAAACTTTATATTTGTTCCTTTAATCCAAAAGAAAGAATACATGCATATGTATTTAGATATCTACCAACTGCTCTTAGTGTTGTGGTTTAACCCCAGCCACCAACTAAGCACCACGCAGCTGCTCACTCATTCCCCGCCAGTGTGAGATGGGGGAGAGAATCAGAAGGGTAAAAGTGAGAAAACTCATGGATTGAGACAAAGACAGTTTAATAGGCAAAAGCTGCGCATGCAAGCAAAGCAAAGCAAGGAATTCATTCACTGCTTCCCATGGGCAGGCAGGTGTTCAGCCATCTCCAGAGAAGCAGGGCTCCGTCATGCGTAACAGTTACTTGGAAAGACAGATGCCATAACTCTGCATGTCCCTCCACCCCTTCCTTCTTCTTCATCCCAGCTTTATATATGGAGCATGATGTTTTATGGTATGGAATATCCCTTTGGCCAACCTGGGTCCGCTGAACTGGCTGTGTCCCCTCCCAGCTTCCTGTGCACCCCCAGCCTTCTCGCTGGCAGATGGGCATGAAAAGCCGAACAGCACTTTACTTAGCAACAACTGAAAACATCAGCATGTTATCAACATTTTTTCATCGCAAATCAAAACATAGCGTCACGCTAGCTTCTGTGAAGAAAGTTAACTCTATCCCAGCTGAAACCAGGACACTTTGGTTTATCCTTGTTTTATATTTAGGCACTTAGAAGTCTAACTGTTCTAGATCTGAGCTGCAATGGCCAATTATTATCACTACAGTTTTTATAAAGAGGTTTCCTACTACTGGTGTAATACCGGTGGTATCAGGACAACCTCAGAGTGATCTGTAGCAGAGTCAAGAGCTAACTTCTGTCAGCTCAGGGAAGGCAGTGCAAGAAGAGAGTTCCTGTGATTCAAAATGTGCAGTCATAATCAAATAATGGTTTCGGGCTTTCATCAGTTCCCACCCAAAGGCAAAAACTGGGGCTAGCTTTTGGATCCTTCATTGCTTTGCTTGCCAGTAAAAGATCCAGTAATTGACTCCAACTCTTGTATCTGCCAAGCATGTGCATAAGAACAGTATTACACTGACTTCCATCTATTTCTAAACAGGAAGAGAAAGGTTTCTGTAAAGCTATCACTGCAGATATTGTTTTGAAGCCTAGACTGTGGAATCAGTGTGGCAGAAGTGTGCAGAAGAGTAGAATAGGTCACCAAGTGTTAAGGAGGTGGGACCAGGTAAGAGCAGAGACCCTACTTAATAAAGACAGAATGATGATGGATGGATGGAGGAAAGTGAAGCTGTAACTCAAATTGTTTTGAAAGAATAAAATATTATGTTAGAAAAGCAAAGAAAAAGGATACAGAAGCTGTCTCCTGTAGCCACATGTACTGCCTGACGTAAAGCTGTGTGCTCTTACCATTGCTTCATGGTTGGTACTCATTTGTGCAGTCACAACTGAAATTTGTCACTAACAATGCCCGAATAAACTATGCTTGGGAACTTAATATCATGGTAACTTGCATTACCAATAAAGTTTGTTCTGACTCTTTAAAATGGACTCCAGTTTCAAAAGACAGAAATGGAGCAACGTAACCAGGGAATTGTGGATATGTTCTAAATTGGGAATTTTGAAGAAAAATATTTTCTTTTATTCAGAAGAAGAGATCTGGAGAGAAGGAGATCTATACTCTCTCTTTCAATGACCTTTAGATGTCTTTCAGAAAGTAATCCTAAAAAAAAAGTATTTCTGTGGGAAATGACTGGAAAGAGAAGATGGTAGAAAATGTTGTGGTTGACAGTAAGAAGTCAGGAAAAAACCCCAAGTAAAACAAAGGAACAAATACTTTAGAATAAGAAGTTTAGTATTTAAATGTTTTCTTAAGGAATCTTGGAAAGAGTAAAAGTGTTATGTTCAAAATAGCCTTTATGGACAAATAGGAAGCAAACTTTACACATACAGAAAGAGAGAGACAAGAACTCATGGTTAGTGTAATACAAATCCTTATAGTCTAATTCAAGAATTACTATAAATCCAGATTTAATTTTTACAGAAGAGGAAGCATAATAATGCACTTAAAATTGTTGTATGCACACTTTTTTCCTATGCTTTTCCTTGTGTTATGCTCACCCTTCCACTGCTACCTAGAGTCCTTGGGTGCTGGTGGTTTTATTTTGGTGGTGTGGTAGGTATTACATCTGGAGTCCTCTGGGATGTGCTGTTCATGTTGATGCTTTCTGTTGTGTCACTCTAGGACCCACTGTGGTCATTTTAACATGTTTGCTAACACAAGTTTACACCTTTCTTTTCCTTTATTGGTCTGAGCTGCACTTTATATTCAAGTTTACTATACACGGTGCCCTATGCATATGTCAAGTAGTATTTATTTGTTCTCTTTTTTACCCCTAAAACTACTGTTGCCAAGGTCCCAGCCTTCTTATCTTTAAGTAACCATGGGTTTAGTTGTTTGTAGCTGTGGCATCTGCAGGGCCAAGCCCATGCCTCACCTATTATCATCTTGTGCCCATGTTCCCCTATACCACACCCTGTGTCTCCACTACTCAATGCCTCTGTTCTTGTAGCAGGCCTGTCTTTCTCTACACTACATTATTGTGCCAGAGCTGTAAATATCTCATTCTGCACAGGACAACTGCTTGTCACTCCTATCTATATAAGACTCTAGGTGCACCACCAGGGAGACAACAGTAAAACAAATTAACCTTGGACACCTGGTCAGTTAGGGAAATTGCTGCCACTGCTAAACCACATAAAACAAGCTGCAGGCATGTCAAGAAAATCTAAGACTAAGCAAGCCTGACAAGCCTCAGCTCCAAGGCCTTGCAAATCCACTAAAAAGCTTATGGCCTGTTAATAGCAACAACAGTACTATATTACAGGTCTGTGAGATTATAGATCAATCATTCCAGGATTTAGGTGTAAAGGTATTAATTAATCTTTGTCTTCTGCTTTTCTCGAGCAAGGAAATAATTTCCACTAAAAAGTGTGGAGGGCAGAAGCAGGATGATTTTAACAGACCATCAGTGCCTGGAACACAGGCTGAGAGAGAAGTTATAGTAAGATTTTAGAGAGATACAAGTAAAAGAGCTGTTGCTATTGAATGAAGGAGTGACACTTTTCTGGTAAAGACTGCTAAATAAAACAAAGCAAAACCACTGTGGTGACACCTCACCTGGAGTCCTGCGTCCAGCTCTGGAGCCCTCAGCACAGGAAAGACATGGACCTGTTGGAGCTAGGTCTAGAGGAGTGCCACACAAATGATCAGAGAGATGGAACAACTCTCCTATGAGGACAGGATGAGAGAGTTGGGGATGAGAAAAACCCTGGAAAAGGGAAAGCTCCAGGGAGACCTTCCTGTAGACTTCCAATCCTTAAAGGGAGCTTATAAGAAAAATGGGAACAGACTTTTTAGCAGGGCCTGTAGCGATAGGACAAGTGGTAATTGTTTTAAACTGAAAGAAGGTAGATTTAGACTACATAGAAGGAAACAATTTTTCATAATGAGGGTAGTGAACCACTGACACAGGTTTCCCAGAGAGGTGGTAGATGCCTGATGCCTGGAAAGATTGAAGGTCAGGTTGGACTGGGCTCTGAGCAACCTGATGTAGTTAAAGATGTCCTTGCTCATTGCAGGGGGGTTGGACTATATGCCCTGTGATGGTCCCTTCCAACCCAAACTATTCTATGATTCTATGATTCTACAAAACAAAACCAAACGAAAGATAAAAGCCTTCAATTTTTGTCAAGAAAAAGGACAGAAGATGCTACAAGCTGTCACCATGACTATGTAGGATTTTTGTTTCTCGTAATGCAAAGAGTGATAATACCCTGAAATACACTGCGTATTTGGGAAAGCATAGCTTGTCATCTGTTTCAGAGGCATGTTTAAGTCTGATTTACCTTTGTCCAATTTGCATTACAAATTTGAAAATCTTTCATAGTACAGTGTCTTTCCTCAGTTCAATGCAATAATACATTAATTTGTTGAAGCTTTGTTCATTCAAGATTAGAGCATGATAATGTTCCCAGATAGTGCATTTCTGATGATAGTTCAACTGCTAAGTACTGAAATGTCTTGAGAATAACATAACTAGAGTTCATAATATCTGTTCTGAACTTAAGAACAGATTTGAGTCAGATGGCTTTAGGTTAAATTCACTTTTATGCAGAGGACTAGCACTCCTACAGCCCTCTCTTAGGTTGCCATTATTCAAGTGAGGGGAGAAACTTCACAACT